>NC_074683.1:33833504-33858504 GCF_029448725.1 Salvelinus fontinalis
CTCTCCTCTCTTCTCCCCTCCCCTACCCTCCTCTCCTCTCCTCTCCTCTCCTCTCCTCTCCTCTCCTCTCCTCTCTATTCTATTCCTCTATTCCAGTATGTCTCCTCTCCTCTCCTCTATTCTATTCCTCTATTCCAATATGTCTCCTCTCCTCTCCTCTCTCCTCCCCGCCGCTCCTCTTCTCTCCTCTCCTCTCTATTCTTCTATTCCAGTATGTCTCCTCTCCTCTCTTCTCCCCTACCCTCCCCTCTCCTCTCTATTCTATTCCTCTATTCCAGTATGTCTCCTCTCCTCTCTATTCTATTCCTCTATTCCAGTATGTCTCCTCTCCTCTCCTCTCCTCTCCTCTCCTCTCCTCTCCTCTCCTATCCTCTCCTCTCTATTCTATTCCTCTATTCCAGTTTGTCTCCTCTCCTCTCCTCTCTATTCTATTCCTCTATTCCAGTATGTCTCCTCTCCTCTCCCCTCTTCTCCTCTCTATTCTTCTATTCTGGCATGTCGTCCCTCCCCTCTCCTCTCCTCTCCTCTCCTCCCCTCCACACCCATCTCCTGTCTCCCCTCCCCTCTTCTCTCATCTCCTCCTCTCCTCTCGTCTCTTCCTCTCTCCTCTCCTCTCACCTCTCCTCTCCTCTCTACCTTCCCCTCCTCTTTGATAATGGCAGACACTGCTCTCCGAGGGTAATCTGGATAAGAACTTCTGGAAAATGTCATATGCACTTGTATATGTGTGAAATAGGACAAATATATCAAATCAAATCAAGTCAAATCAAAGTTTAGCTGTCACGTGCGCCGAATACAACAGGTGTAGGTAGACCTTACAGTGAAATGCTTACTTACAGGCTCTAACCAATATTTCAAAAAATGATTAGGTGAACAATAGGTAGAAAAAGAAATAAAACAACAGTAAAAAGACAGGCTATATACAGTAGCGAGGCTATAAAAGTAGCGAGGCTACATACAGACACCGGTTAGTCAGACTGATTGAGGTAGTATGTACATGTAGATATAGCCCAGTTAGCCAATGTGCGGGAGCACTGGCATCCACCAAATGTGTATTCTTCTCTCTTCTCTTCAATCTCTTTCTCTCCAATGTATTTTGTTTCCCTCCCTGTTCCTTGTGTGTTTTCTCCTCTCCTGAGCTACAGAGGTCTGAGGTCAGATGTGCTGCATGCTGTTCAAACTCAGGGCATGAAGCCCCCCCCCCCCCCCCAGAGCCAAACAGGAAGTGTTGATGCTGTATTTTTTAACAGTTCCTGGAAAGGACTTCACATTGCTATAAAATAAGTACTATGACATACCATGCCCGGGATTACGCTGACATACTCCAGATGCAATTAGGGCCTTGAAAGGATGGAGATGGGGCTGAGAGGGAGTGGGCACAGAAATCACAGGGAAAACAAGATGAGCCGCAGGACATAGCTGTCAGGCAGGAAACATTTTATTTAACTTCTCTGAATGTGAATCAGGGCAATTTTTTTACGAATAGAGGAGGGGGCATTTGTGTGGCTTTGTCAAGCATAGGTGTGCCTCCCGGGTGGCGTAGTGGTCTAGGGCACTGCATCGCAGTGCTAGCTGCGCCACCAGAGTCTCTGGGTTCGCGCCCAGGCTCTGTCGCAGCTGGCCGCAACCGGGAGGTCCGTGGGGCGACGCACAATTGGCATAGCGTCGTCCGGGTTAGGGAGGGTTTGGCCGGTAGGGATAACCTTGTCTCAGTGTGTAAAAATGTAATAAAATGTATGCACTCTACTGTAAGTCGCTCTGGATAAGAGCATCTGCTAAATGACTAAAACGTAAATGTAAATGTAAAATGTATGGCGGTAGACAAATGGTTTCTGTAAGAAAGTAATTTGCAAACAGTCCAATGGGTTTTAATGACTGTTCTTAGATATAAAACATGTGATCACTTTGATAAAGTCTGTTGAAATAATGAGGGAACATTGTTTTCCTTTTCTTCTTTCTCTTTTTTTGTACGAGTCAGATTCAAGGTGTTTTTGTTCATTCATTTAGGAAGGCAAGCAAGCCATAATACACAAAGAGTTAGGAAAAATCTTTGATATGGGTAGTCAAAAGTAACATAACTCATTCTGCTTCATTCTTGATGTGTCTTTGCACTTTATCCAACTTTAAGTATTATTAATAAGCTAAACTCTGAACAAAGTTTTAATGGGTGTTTGTTTTACAGGTTTTTAACCATATGGCAAGAATCATTGGTTTCCATGAGAACGCTGTATCAACAGTGTGTGACGATGTGTTAGTTGAGAAGCCGAGTCATCCCATCATATCTGCGGTTCGGGTTTTAATGTAATGGAGAGCAGCAATTAAGCCAGAGCCCAGCAATGCCACTGTATTGTGTCTTCTTGTGAATAATTGGGTCTGGGGGGATAGATGTGGTTGTTTTTGATTGTAAATTATCCCTCTCTTGTGCCAAAGCAAGGCAAACAATATTCATTTTGACCCTGCAGCTGCACAATTTAGGCCTATGTTAACAAACTGTGCTGAAATACGCAATGTTTTATGTGTACTGTAAGTTACTCTGGATAAGAGCTTCTGGTAAAATGCCAAATGTAAATGGCAAATGGTTACTTAATACAGTAAGTTGTGGGTGTTAAGCTTGGTCTTCTGCACGTCTGAGCAAGCGTTTTTCTGACACACGAGAAGAGTCCCTGAAAGCTACTGTCATCAAGCATTCAAAGGCATCTGGCGCATGTGTAGGAGCTCTGACAAAGAATGTCACAATGACTATGGAAGAAGGGATTTGTTACAGTTTTACTACAGGATCTTGACTGACATCCTAATATAAACTGTACTCTACAAGTTGCAAAGCACAGTGCCATTTACGTTCTAAAATAAAATACGTGAGTTGAAACATTTACCACAGTCGTCTGACTTACCTTGGGAATAAATATTTTGGAAGGAAGTATGTCTTTCCCCACTGAAGTGTCTTCTGGGTAATAATAATAAGCAGATAATTGGTTTGACTGAAAGGTCAATGAGAACTGAAAGGTCAAGGAGAATGAAGTGGCACAAGAAAATCTCCTCAACCCAAATCATTTCACTCAAGATGGCGAGAGAAACTCCCTGAAAAATGTTAGGGGACGAGGTAATTAATAATTGTTATGATTTTTATGAATAATGACTAAATGATGTATACATTTAACATAGTGCTATAACTAACAGAATTCTACCCTGTCACTGTATGATTGTATGAAATGTATTAGCCTGTTGGGGATGGGGGCGCTGTTTAGACTATTTATGCTAATTTGGCTAATTTTTTAAACGGCTTCCCACAAAATCCTTGATCGTACAATATGCATATTATTATTATTATTGGATAGAAAACAGTCTATAGTTTCTATAGGAGTTGAAATTTTGTCTCTAAGTGGAACAGAGCCCATTCTACAGCAATTTCCCTGACATGGAGTCAGATTTGAGAAATGTTGGCCACTCTTCTGAAGTCAGTTAAAGGGGCACTGTCGTTGCTATGACTATACGGACACTTCTTACGTCTTCCCCTGGATGCCTTTACGTGATGACGATTCCAACGGGGTCGATTGCGCGTTCACAGGCCCTACAAATGAAAAAACCCTGAAGCTAGTCATTCTTTGGGAGCTGCGTCATGAGCCTAGAGGACACCGGCGCGCACCTGTTCCAAGCGTTAGTTTAGCCTGTTATATTTCTCCGGTCATCTTTTCACTCGTTATAGGAGTTAAAAACATCATAAGGTAGTTAATTTAAAGCGTTTTATAGCAATTTATATCCGTTTAGTGCGATTTTGGGACATTTATTTTTGCAACGATGTGAAAAGTTGGGCACGCTTTTCAGTTCATCCCGAACGCAGTTGACATTTCCACATGGCAAGAGGACAGCTTTCCACCAAAAGACGATTTCTCCCAAGAAAGGATCCTTTGCCCAAGATACTGATGGAAGAACAGCTCAAGGTAGGACATTTTTATTATGATAAATCGTGTTTCTGTCGAAACATTTTAGTGGCTTAGGACGCCATGTTTTTTGACGTAGCTTCGCTTGGCGCAAACTGTATTGAAAAGTAAGGATAAATTAAAAAATGTAATAACGCAATTGTATTAAGAATTAAATTGTCTATCAATCCCTGTCCACCCTGTATTTTTTAGTCACGTTTATGAGTATTTATGTATAAGAGTAGATCACTGTCTAAGTGGCGCAAGGACATTTTCTTTACCAGCTTGTCTACATTTCACATTGTCTAACCATGATTTTGGTGGCTAAATATAAACATTTTCGATCAAACTGTATATGCATGTTGTAATGTGATGTTACAGGAGTGTCATCGGAAGAATTCTGAGAAGGTTAGTGAAAAAATTAATATCTTTTGGCGATGTTGACTTTTATCGCTCACTTTGGCTAGAATCAATGCTGGGCTGCTAATTGCTATGTGCTAAGCTAATATAACGATTTATTGTGTTTTCGCTGTAAGACACTTAGAAAATCTGAAATATTGTCTGTATTCACAGGATCTGTGTCTTTCGATTCGTGTATGCTGTGTATTTTTACGAAATGTTTGATGATTAGTAGTTAGGTAAACACGTTGCTCATTGTAATTATTCTAGTCCATTTGTGATGGTGGGTGCAATTGTAAACTATGAAGTCTACCTGAAATATGCACTTTTTTCTAACAAAACCTATCCCATACCATAAATATGTTATCAGACTGTCATCTAATGAGTTTTTTTGTTGGTTAGGGGCTATAAATATCTTAGTTTAGCCGAATTGGTGATGGCTACTGGTGTTGGTGGACAAATAAAAGATGGTGGATTATGCTAATGTGTTTTTAGGTAATAGATGTACATCTTTACATATTGTGTCTTCCCTGTAAAACATTTTAAAAATCGGAAATGTTGACTGGATTCACAAGATCTGTGTCTTTCATTAGCTGTATTGGACTTTAATGTGTGAAAGTTAAATATTTTAAAAAAATATTTTTTTTGAATTTCGCGGCACTGGTTTTTCAGTGGGGGGGGGGGGGGGTGTGCCGCTAGCGCCACGCTGATCCTAGACAGGTTAGAAACATAAATCTAAATCTGATGTTGTCACGTTCCTGACCTATTTATGTTAGTTGTTATGTGTGTTAGTTGGTCAGGACGTGAGGTTGGGTGGGCATTCTATGTTTTCTGTTTCTGTGTTGGTTTTGGGTTGCCTGGTATGGCTCTTAATTAGAGGCAGGTGTTTGGCGTTCCTCTAATTAAGAGTCATATTTAGGTAGGCGTTGTCACAGTGTTCGTTGTGGGTGATTGTCTTCCGTGTTTGTGTATGTCGTTGCACCACACGGGACTGTTTTCGGTTTGTTTTGTTCATCGTTGTTTTTGTGTAGCCTGTTTTCTCTATTCGTGCGTTCTTCTTGTTTCATGTAAGTTCGTCGTCTAGGTCTGTCTACACCGTTTGTTGTTTTGGTTAGTTTATTCAAGTTCGTGTTTTTTCGTTAATAAATATGTGTTCAAACTCCACTGCGCCTTGGTTCGATCAATACTCCTCCTTTTCGACCGAAGAGAAGGAGGACCACCGTTACAGATGTGTATAGTTTTAGTCAGAATTAGAACAAGGACTTTTTGTTCCTTTTTAGTATGTAAGCAGGGTGCAAGTGTGAAACAAATGATAAGAGGAGCTATCGACAGACAAGCTGTACTACTGTGTTCCTTACAGGACATTCTGTCCCCACCCAGGGAGGGGAGAGACCTTGGGCTTGTAGTAGATTGTATAACAGGTGGCAGACAATGTAAGAGAAGGAGAAGACTTGTGAACTATATTGTCATTGTTTCCGAGAGGAGGGACATTTATGACGAAATGTGAGGTATATAGAACAATGTACAGGAAATGATAAGCAGAGCTCTCGTAAAATAAACACGCTGACTATTGTAGACTGGCCTCTGTCTGTTTCATTTCAATAAGAACCTTACAAATTCTTAGTAACAGACAGAGTAGTTTAATTGAAGTTCAGTTTATGAACATTGAGAACAAAATTCTCATGACAATAATATGAAGAAGGTAATGAAATTTGAACTGGAGAATGAAGTTGCATTCATCAACCTAGTGACATAAGCAGGCAGAGACTACTGTTTTTGTGAAATGAAAAGTGTTAAGAAGGAACCAAATACAGTAGAAGTCAGAAGTTAACATACACTTAGGTTGGAGTCATTAAAACTAGATTTTCAACCACTCCACAAATTTCTTGTTAACAAACTATAGTTTTGGCAATTCGGTTAGGACATCTACTTTGTGGATGACACAAGTAATTTTTCCAACAATTGTTTACAGACAGATTATTTCACTTATAATTCACTTTATCACAATTTCAGTGCGTCAAAAAATTTAAGACATTTTGACTGTGCCTTTAAACATCTTGGAAAATTCCAGAAAATTATGTCATGGCTTTAGAAGCATCTGATAGGCTAATTGACATTATTTGAGTCAATTGGAGGTGTACCGGTGGATGTATTTCAAGGCCTACCTTCAAGTTCAGGGCCTCTTTGCTTGACATCATGGGAAAATCAAAACAAATCAGCCAAGACCAAACAATAGTACACAAGTTGTGGTGGCATATTTACCAAATGAGGAGAGTTACAAACTTCACACACCAGTCAGAGTTACACTTAAACTACATATTTAATAATAAGAGCTTTGCAATAGCCTTTTGACTTTCAATGATGCGCCATCTCTAATGAACCATTGAAAGTGTCAACAGAAAAGTACAAAGATCTTTTATAGCCAAGATATACCCCTCTCAACTTATATGACGAACCACAGATCTTAGGAACTGTTCACAAAGAAAGACTTTTACTTGAGATAGAGGAGTATCCCATAGCCAGATAGCATTCGCTATAAATAATCGTTCAGTTTGGTCCCTAAGACGAGGTTCTAATCTCCTTCCTGGTACTTCATAACACAGAACCATTACCTTATCCAATGGCATAACAAATGTGAACTCTAGATACTCCCATCTCAAGTAAACCCCCTCTTGACCCCACTCCTGGACAAGCTCACTGAAGGGAGTGAACCTCTAGGTCATACACTATCCCAGGATAAGTAAGACATCAGAGAGGACATATAATGGTTCCAGACACTGCCATAATCCTCCCCCAATGCCAAAGGAGGGTGTGACTTGCGCACAGACATTGTGGAGACAAGTAATTGGTTCCCCATTGATCACGCCATCCCTTCACATGGTTTAACAGATACATTCACATATGAAGACAATGTTCCATCCTGTGTTCTTCCCTTTCTGATATTCTGCATAGCACCAGAGACATGTAAAAGACAAGCCTTACCTTTTTATTTTACCGTTATTTTACCAGGTAAGTTGACTGAGAACACGTTCTCATTTGCAGCAACGACCTGGGGAATAGTTACAGGGGAGAGGAGGGGGATGAATGAGCCAATTGTAAACTGGGGATTGTTAGGTGACCATGATGGTTTGAGGGCCAGATTGGGAATTTAGCCAGGACACCGGGGTTAACACCCCTACTCTTACAATAAGTGCCATCGGATCTTTAATGACCTCAGAGAGTCAGGACACCCGTTTAACGTCCCATCCGAAAGACGGCACCCTACACAGGGCAGTGTCCCCAAACACTGCCCTGGGGCATTGGGATATTTTTTAGACCAGAGGAAAGAGTGCCTCCTACTGGCCCTCCAACACCACTTCCAGCAGCATCTGGTCTCCCATCCAGGGAATGACCAGGACCAACCCTGCTTAGCTTCAGAAGCAAGCCTGCAGTGGTATGCAGGGTGGTATGCTGCCTCTCCCCTCTCTGGGCCCCAATTGACTGAGCCCCAGCTGAGGGAAGAAATGCATTGCCAAACCTAGAGTCTATCAGAAATACATTCTAATAAAAAGTATATCACATCAGAATATTATGCAGATATGACATCTTCATTACTTATGTTATCCAACTAATTCTGATTCATCCACCACAAAGTATAAACACATGGGACCATGCAGCCGTCATTCCGCTCAGGAAGGAGACGTGTTCTGTCTCCTAGAGATGAACGTACTTTGGGGCGAAAAGTGCAAATCAATCCCAGAACAACAGCGAAGGACCTTGTGAAGATGCTGGAGGAAACAGGTACAAAGGCATCTGTATCCACAGTAACATGAGTCCTATATCGACATAACCTGAAAGGCCGCTCAGCAAGGAAGAAGCCACTGCTTCAAAACCGCCATAAAAAAGCCAGACCACGGTTTGCAACTGCACATGTGTCACGATCGTGTGGCGGATTAACGGACCAAAATGCAGCTTTAGGAAAATAAGCCATCTTCTTTTATTAAACAACACGAAGATGAACACGACACAAAACACTTTAACAAAACAACAAAACGACCGTGAAGCTACAAACGTTGTGCCCATACATAAAGGCTACAAACGTTCTTACATAGACAATTACCCACAACCAATGAGAGCCTATGGCTACCCTAAATAAGGCTCCCAATCAGAGACAACCGAAATCAGCTGTCTCTAATTGGGAACTCATTCAGGTAACCATAGACTCTCCTAGACAACTAAACATACATAGACAACGCTAGACACCTGAACTACACACAAACCCATATACTACACAACAACCCCTTTACCATAAAAAACACCCAAAACCAACAAAACACAAACATTCCCCATGTCACACCCTGACCTAACTAAAATAATAAAGAAAACAAAGAATACTAAGGCCAGGGCGTGACATAACCCCCCCCCTTAAGGTGCGAACTCCGGGCGCACCATTACACAGTCTAGGGGAGGGTCTGGGTGGGCTTCCATCCATGGTGGCGGCTCCGGCTCTGGTCGTGGTCCCCACGTCACCACAGTCCCTAACCGCCTCCTTAGCTTCCTCCAGATGACCCCCCTCCACATTAACCACACTGCATTAAGGGGCAGTTCCGGACTAAGGGGCAGTACCAGGGTAAGGGGCAGTACCAGGGTAAGGGGCAGCACCAGGGTAAGGGGCAGCACCAGGGTAAGGGGCAGCACCAGGGTAAGGGGCAGCACCAGGGTAAGGGGCAGCACCAGGGTAAGGGGCAGCACCAGGGTAAGGGGCAGCTCCGGACTGAGGAATGGCAGCTCCGGACTGAGGAATGGCAGCTCCGGACTGAGGAATGGCAGCTCCGGACTGAGGAATGGCAGCTCCGGACTGAGGGACTGCAGCTCCGGACTGAGGGACGGCCCATGGCTAGCTGACGGATCTGGCTGCTCATGGCTGGCTGACGGATCTGGCTGCTCATGGCTAGCTGACGGATCTGGCTGCTCATGGCTAGCTGACGGATCTGGCTGCTCATGGCTGGCTGACGGATCTGGCTGCTCATGGCTAGCTGACGGATCTGGCTGCTCATGGCTAGCTGACGGATCTGGCTGCTCATGGCTAGCTGACGGATCTGGCTGCTCATGGCTAGCTGACGGATCTGGCTGCTCATGGCTAGCTGACGGATCTGGCTGCTCATGGCTAGCTGACGGATCTGGCTGCTCATGGCTGGCTGACGGATCTGGCTGCTCATGGCTGGCTGACTGATCTGGCAGATCCTGTCTGGTTGGCGGCTCTGGCAGATCCTGTCTGGTTGGCGGCTCTGGCAGATCCTGTCTGGTTGGCGGCTCTGGCAGATCCTGTCTGGTTGGCGGCTCTGGCAGATCCTGTCTGACGGACGGCTCTAGCGGCTCCTGTCTGGCGGACGGCTCAGTAGGCTCATGGCAGACGGGCGGCTTTGCAGGCTCATGGCAGACGGGCGGCTTTGCAGGCTCATTGCAGACGGATGGCTCAGATGGCGCTGGGGAGACGGATGGCTCAGATGGCGCTGGGGAGACGGATGGCTCAGATGGCGCTTGGCAGACGGGCAGTTCAGTCATTGCTGTGCAGACGGCAGACTCCTGCCGGCTGAGGCGCACTGTAGGCCTGGTGCGTGGTGCCGGGACTGGTGGCACCGGGCTGGGGACACGCATCTCAGGGCTAGTGCGGGGAGCAGCAACAGGACGCACAGGACTCTGGGGACACACAGGAGGCTTGGTGCGTGGTTTAGACACTGGTGGTAAAGGGCTGGAGACACGCACCATATAGCTAGTGCGTGGAGGAGGCACTGGTGGTACTGGGTTGGGGCGGGGAGGTGGCGCCGGAAATACCGGACCGTGCAGGCGTACTGGCTCCCTTGAACGCCGAGCCTGCCCAACCTTACCTGGTTGTATGCTCCCCGTCGCCTGACCAGTGCGGGGAGGTGGAATGACCCGCACCGGCCTATGTAGGCGAACCGGGGACACCATGCGTAAGGCTGGTGCCATGTACGCCGGCCCGAGGAGACGCACTGGTGACCAGATGCGTTGGGCCGGCTTCATGACATACGGCTCAACGCTCAGTCTAGCCCGGCCGATACGTGGAGCTGAAATGTACCGAACCGGGCTATGCACGCGTACAGGAGACACCGTGCGCTCTACTGCGTAACACGGTGTCTGCCCGTACTCCCGCTCTCCACGGTAAGTACAGGGAGTAGGCGCAGGTTTCCTACCTGACTTCGCCACACTCCCTTTAAGGCCCCCCCCAAGAAATTTTTGGGTTGTACTCACGGGTCTCCAGCCTTGTCTCCGTGCTGCCTCCTCATATCGCCTCCTCTCGGCTTTCGCTGCCTCCAGCTCTTCACGAGAGAGGCGATATTCTCCAGGTTGATCCCACGACCCCTTACCATCCAGTATCTCCTCCCATGTCCAGAAATCCTTTGTAGGTAGGTCCTGTTGCCGCCTTCCATGCCGCTTGGTCCTATGGTGGGTAATTCTGTCACGATCGTGTGGCGGATTGACGGACCAAAATGCAGCTTTTGGAAAATAAGCCATCTTCTTTTATTATAAAGATGACGAAAAATAAACACGAAACACTTAATACAAACTAACAAAACAACAAATGATCGTGAAGCTAAATAAACGTCGTGCACATACAACAGGCTACAAACGTTCTACATAGACAATTACCCACCCCTTTACATTAAAAAACACCCAAAACCAACAAAACACAAACATTCCCCATGTCACACCCTGACCTAACTAAAATAATAAAGAAAACAAAGAATACTAAGGCCAGGGCGTGACAACATGGGGATAAAGATCGTACTTTTTTGAGAAATGTCCTCTGGTCTGATGAAACAAAAATAGAACTGTTTGACCATAATGGCCATGCTTATGTTTGGAGGAAAAGAGGGAGGCTTGCAAGCTGAAGAACACCATCCCAACCGTGAAGCACGGGGCTGGCAGCGTCATGTTGTGGGGGTGCTTTGCTGCAGGAGGGTCTGGTGCACTTCACAAATAGATGGCATCATGAGGACGGAAAATTATGTGGATATATCGAAGCAACATCTCAAGACATCAGTCAGGAAGTTAAAGCTTGGTCGCAAATGGGTCTTCCAAATGGACAATGACCCCAAGCATACTTCCAAAGTTGTGGCAAAATGGCTTAAGGACACAAAGTCAAGGTATTGGAGTGGCCATCACAAACCCTGACCTCAATCCTATAGAAAACGTGTGGGCAGAACTGAAAAAGCGTGTGAGAGCAAGGAGGCCTACAAGCCTGATTCAGTTAACTTCTGTAAACTTCTGACCTACTGGGAATGTGATGAAAGAAATAAAAGCTGAAATAAATTGTTCTCTCTACTATTATTCTGACATTTCACATTCTTAAAATAAAGTGGTGATCCTAACTGACCTAAAACAGGGACTTTTTACTAGGATTAAATGTCAGGAATTGTGAAAAATTGAGTTTAAATGTAGTTGGTTATGGTGTATGTAAACTTACGACTTCAACTGTACATGATAAAGTAATAGTATAGGACAGACTGAACGATTACATTTTCCTAAGAGCAGACATTTCGGTAATGAACAATCTATCTTCACAATACTAAGTAGGTGTTATAGCTGTCGCTTTCCTCATCCTCGGATGAGGTGAGGAGAGAAGGATCTTCTGACCAAAATGCGGGTTCAGGGAAATATGCCATCTTTATTATAAATACGATGGTCACGTAACAAAACAAAACACTTTCAAAACTACAAAATAACAAAACGACGTACAACGGAACCTGAACATAAACTCACATCAACAAACGTAAACTCACGAACAGGAACGTACATCAAAACGCACAAACAGCCAAACAGTCCCATATGTGAAAAACATCGACAACACGAGAGACATCACAGGAGACAATCACCCACAAACAAACAGTGAGAATGCCCTACCTAAATATGACTCTTGATTAGAGGAAAACGCAAACCACCTGCCTCTAATCAAGAGCCATACCAGGCAAACCAAAACCAACATAGAAACAGATAACATAGACTGCCCACCCAAAACTACCGCCCTGACCATAAACACATAAAAACAACATAAAACAGGTCAGGACTGTTACAGTACCCCCCCCTCAAGGTGCGAACGCCGGGCGCACCAGCACAAAGTCCAGGGGAGGGTCCGGGTGGGCAGTTGACCACGGTGGTGGTTCCGGCTCAGGACGCTGTCCCCACACCACCATAGTCACTCCCCTCTTCTGTCTACCCCTTCTAATGACCACCCTAACACTACCTTCCCCTAAATAAACAGCTAGCACCGGGACAAGGGGCAGCACCGGGACAAGGGGTAGCACCGGGACAAGGGGCAGCACCAGAACAAGGACCATCACCGGAATAAGGGGCAGCACCGGGACAAGGGGCAGCACCGGGACAAGGGGCAGCACCGGGACAAGGGGCAGCACCGGGACAAGGGGCAGCACCGGGACAAGGGGCAGCACCGGGACAAGGGGCAGCACCGGGACAAGGGGCAGCACCGGGACAAGGGGCAGCACCGGGACAAGGGGCAGCACCGGGACAAGGGGCAGCACCGGGACAAGGGGCAACACCGGGACAAGGGGCAGATCCCGGCTGAAGGACTCTGGCAGGTCCTGTTTGGACGGCTCTGGCAGGTCCTGGCTGGACGGCTCTGGCAGGTCCATGCAGGCTGACGGCTCTCGACGCTCATGGCAGACTGACGGCTCTCGACGCTCATGGCAGGCTGACGGCTCTCGACGCTCATGGCAGGCTGACGGCTCTCGACGCTCATGGCAGGCTGACGGCTCTCGACGCTCATGGCAGGCTGACGGCTCTCGACGCTCATGGCAGGCTGACGGCTCTGGCTGCTCATGGCTCTCTGACGGCTCTGGCTGCTCATGGCTCTCTGACGGCTCTGGCTGCTCATGGCTCTCTGACGGCTCTGGCTGCTCATGGCTCTCTGACGGCTCTGGCTGCTCATGGCTCTCTGACGGCTCTGGCTGCTCATGGCTCTCTGACGGCTCTGGCTGCTCATGGCTCTCTGACGGCTCTGGCTGCTCATGGCTCTCTGACGGCTCTGGCTGCTCATGGCTCTCTGACGGCTCTGGCTGCTCATGGCTCTCTGACGGCTCTGGCTGCTCATGGCTCTCTGACGGCTCTGGCAGATCCTGTCTGGTTGGCGGCTCTGGCAGATCCTGTCTGGTTGGCGACTCTGGCAGATCCTGTCTGGTTGGCGACTCTGGCAGATCCTGTCTGGTTGGCGACTCTGGCAGATCCTGTCTGGTTGGCGACTCTGGCAGATCCTGTCTGGTTGGCGACTCTGGCAGATCCTGTCTGGTTGGCGACTCTGGCAGATCCTGTCTGGTTGGCGACTCTGGCAGATCCTGTCTGGTTGGCGACTCTGGCAGATCCTGTCTGGTTGGCGACTCTGGCAGATCCTGTCTGGTTGGCGACTCTGGCAGATCCTGTCTGGTTGGCGACTCTGGCAGATCCTGTCTGGTTGGCGACTCTGGCAGATCCTGTCTGGTTGGCGGCTCTGGCAGATCCTGTCTGGTTGGCGGCTCTGGCAGATCCTGTCTGGTTGGCGGCTCTGGCAGATCCTGTCTGGCGGGCGGCTCTAGCGGCTCCTGTCTGGCTGACGGCTCTAGCGGCTCCTGTCTGGCGGATGGCTCTGTAGGCTCATGGCAGACGGGCGGCTTTGCAGGCTCATGGCAGACGGGCGGCTTTGCAGGCTCCTGGCAGACGGATGGCTCAGATGGCGCTGGGGAGACGGATGGCTCAGATGGCGCTGGGGAGACGGATGGCTCAGATGGCGCTGGGGAGACGGATGGCTCAGATGGCGCTGGGGAGACGGATGGCTCAGATGGCGCTGGTGAGACGGATGGCTCTGGCCGGATATGGCGCACTGTAGACCTGGTGCGTGGTGCCGGAACTGGAGGCACCGGGCTAAGGATAAGCACCTTCCTACTAGTGCGGAGAGCAGGGACAGGGCACACTGTATTCTCAAAGCCTACTCTATCCCTGATGCGTGGTACCGGCACTGGTGACGCCGGGCTGAGGACAAACACATCAGGATTAGTAGGGGGAGAAGATACAGTTTGTACAGGGCTCTGGAGACGCACTGGTAGCTTAGTGCGTGGGGCCGGAACTGGAGGCACCGGGCTAGATACACGCACTACAGGGAGAGTGCGTGGAGGAGGAACAGGGCTCAGGATACGCACTGGTAGCCTAGTGCCTAGTGTAGACACTGTAGGTACTAGGCTGGGGCGGGGAGGTAGTGCCGGAAATACCGGACCGTGGAGGCGTACTGGCACTCTTGAGCATTGAACCTGCCCAACCTTACCTGGTTGAATGCTCCCGGTTGCCCGACCAGTGCGGGGAGGTGGAATAACCCGCACCGGCCTATGTAGGCGAACCGGGGAAACCATGCGTAAGGCAGGTGCCATGTATGCCGGCCCGAGGAGACGCACTGGAGACCAGACGCGTTGAGCCGGCCTCATGACACCTGGCTCAATGCCCAATCTAGCCCTCCCAGTGCGGGGAGGAGGAATAACCCGCACTGGGCTATGCACTCGTACAGGAGACACCGTGCGCTCTACTGCGTAACACGGCGCCTGCCCGTACTCCCGCTCTCCACGGTAAGCCTGGGAAGTGGGCGCAGGTCTCCTACCTGCCCTTGGCCCACTATCTCCTAGCCCCCCCCCAAGAATTTTTTGGGAATTACTCACTTCCGTGCCAGACGCTTCCCTCATAGCTCCGGTTCCTCTCTCCGGTAGCCTCCGCTCTCCTCAGTGCCTCCAGCTGTTCCCATGGGAGGCGATCTCTACCAGCTAGGATCTCCTCCCATGTGTAGACACCCTTTCCATCCAAAACATCGTCCCATGTCCATTGCTCCTTTCTCTCCTGTCCCCTACTCCGTTTCGTTTTCCCTTGCCGCTTGGTCTTAGCGTGGTGGTGGGTGATTCTGTTATAGCTGTCGCTTTCCTCATCCTCGGATGAGGTGAGGAGAGAAGGATCTTCTGACCAAAATGCGGGTTCAGGGAAATATGCCATCTTTATTATAAATACGATGGTCACGTAACAAAACAAAACACTTTCAAAACTACAAAATAACAAAACGACGTACAACGGAACCTGAACATAAACTCACATCAACAAACGTAAACTCACGAACAGGAACGTACATCAAAACGCACGAACAGCCAAACAGTCCCATATGTGAAAAACATTGACAACACGAGAGACATCACAGGAGACAATCACCCACAAACGAACAGTGAGAATGCCCTACCTAAATATGACTCTTGATTAGAGGAAAACGCAAACCACCTGCCTCTAATCAAGAGCCATACCAGGCAAACCAAAACCAACATAGAAACAGATAACATAGACTGCCCACCCAAAACTACCGCCCTGACCATAAACACATAAAAACAACATAAAACAGGTCAGGACTGTTACAGTAGGTATACTATACTATACAATTAATTATCACTGTTATCACTTTATTACATGTCACATCATATTAATGGTTTTATAATCAGATAAAGAAGGGCGATATGTGGACCATGCTTAGCAAAATTTTGTGAAGATTTTATGCCTCAATGTGTTCTCATCTGTACATCCAAAAGTAACAGCTAAAAGCTCATGACAGTAGTTATACTATCATTTCTGACATTCCAAAGAAATTAGATATCAAAGTACCAAGGCATCAATCTTTGACTTCTGACTGTCCTCTAGTGGAAACTTTAAACAAAGTATACAAATATATATTTTACGTACAACTGTATTGCATGAGTATAATGAGCTGTGTTGCTTATGACGTTCCCGTCCTGCTTTGAACAAACTGTGTGCTGGCCTATGCTGTCACCTAGTGTTTTGAAGTTGGAAACACCAAACATATTTTTATAAGTCTAACTCCGTGAGCACACCGACAGTGAATTGCTTTCTGGTACATCAGAAGTACATTCATTTCCAATGGAACGCTGCGTTTGCTTTGCAGCGTTGCAGTTGCAGAGGCAGTAACAGTGTGTTCTGTGTAACAGTGTGTTCTGTGTGGTACATATGTTGGATCTATCAAACATAGGCTTCAAACTGTATGCCTAGAAGGTTTGACAGAAATGGGAGCATAAGATGAATGTTGAACTTTTGTTGCATACATATCCAGATGATGCTGCTTACCATTTTGCGTAAAGACGCAATGTGTAAACTAGGCGTAATGCTGTACGTTCATCAAATGCACTAGAGGTTTGCCTTACGTCATTTTTTGCAGATGACTAGTTTGCATTTTCCATACCTGATGCACATGTGCTTCACTAGGCTGCAGAAAGGTTTGCAGCATAGAGATGGTTATGTTCGATGTCTCTGGGTCCCATGTGGTATTCGACCAAAGCACCGATTGCTACCAGGACCTCCATGCTAAAAAATACGGCATGGAAACACACTGCCAATAGGATTGGATTACCTGGTCAGTTGAAAGTGGAAGCTAGGTGCTGGCAGTTTCTTAGTTAAGCTATCTAGCAAAGTGTTTAGCTTTGTAGATAGATTTCTAGCTAACTGGCTAGACTGATGAACTTCCGTTTGTACCACCGCAGTAGTTGACAGAACGCACCGCAGCCTAGTGTGGCATACCCAACACAGTGTTGCTGACTTGTCCATTGATAGTGAATGAATACTGTCAGAAAGCAAAGAGTTAACTCATCTGGAGGACATGAGGCTTTAAACTCTAACCATAGCTTTATATCCACTTCCCGGTTCATAAATGATGAGGCCACTAGTGTCTGTTCCAGGTGCATAGGAGTCCAAATAAGAATACTGGGAGAGATGCAGTCGAAAAAATGTATAAATCCAAAACTGAAGCTTGAATGCAAAATTAAGATGTTTATTAAAACATCATGGTGCCCCAAAAAATCATAGTGCCAAAAGTTCATAAATAAAAAGGTGAAAACAAAACATAGTCGGGAGAGAAAATGGAGCCCATAGCCGCTCACTGATTTTGTAAATAGAAACAGTCTAGAAAAAATAGTTATTGTACTTAAGGAAGGTCGCCAGGAGCAAAAACAAAACGTGTAGAGGACTTTGTGCCCCCTCTGTTCCAAAAATAACTTCAAAGCCTCCTGTCCTTTGTCATGTGGTACATTAGTACATTATTTAAAGAAACAACATGTAGGGTGATGAGAGAGATATCCAAATAGTTATCACCAATTTCAAGTTATGATAGTTGGTTAATGAAGTCGCCAGTGTCTGTCAAGTATGAGGGCAATTGCGTCACTATAGGACGCAATGCCAACACAATGGGGAATAATTTCAGTTAAACTCCCATCACATGCTACAATAGGTCTCCAAGTGACTTCTCTGGTGATTTGTGAACCTTAGGAAGGCAGAATATAATAGGGACTGAAGGGAGGTCTTTTGTAAGATACTTAAGTTCAGATGGGCATGTGTTACTTTGATGGACTTGACTGTTGCCAGGCCAAAATAAAAAATGTAATCTACAAAAGCCAGACAAAAAGCCCCTCTTGGTAGGCTAGAGGAGTGCACATTTTATCAGCTTGTCTCTGCTGCCACCTGTGTGGTTGACAATGGAATTACAGACTGCACAGAATCATCTGAAGTGAATCATGAACTCATTAGCTGTCCTACATCCGACTCTTCACTGGTCCTTGGGGAGATGAATTTGTATATTGTTAGACTCCAGGTAATTCTTTAATTAAGCTTCGAACACACCGACAGTAAATTTGCGCAAAATAGTACGCAGCATCATCTGGATATGTATGCAACAAAAGTTGAACGTTCACCTTCTGCTCCCATTTCAGTCAACCCGCCGACGCATACAGTTTGACGCATACATTCGATAAATCCAACATATGAATGCACTGCAACTGCCTCTGCAACGCAATGCTGCAAGGCAAACGCAGCGTTTCATTGGAAATGAATGTAATTCCGGTGTCCCAAAATGCAAAGACACTATCGGTGTGTTCGAAGCGTTAGCTGTTTCTAACAATATAAACTTTTTCTAACATTTCCAGATATTTTTTATATTATTTAATTATTTGCATAGTTTTTTGGATTATTTCATATTTATTATTGTATTATTTAATTACAATTATAATTATGCAAAGGTGGGGGAAAAGGAATTACAACATTTTCAATGAATGAGCAGGATAAAACTTTATTGTTCAATAAAACTTTTCCTCTGTGAGGAAGAGGTACCACATAGTCAGATATGTGTTCTACATAAATATACATACAGTAGTGTTTACATAATCTGTAATACCATTGAAATATTTACAATCAGACACATGATTCTACTCTTAAACTGTTCACAGGTGTAATTTACATGAAGATGATGTGTCTAGACGAGTGTGAGTGTGTATGTGTGTGTTTTAGAAAAGCAAAAAGTATATACTGTAGAACGCTGGGGTTTGTGTCAGCCTATGCAAAGGTAAACAGTGGAAAGGGCTAGTGTTGCTATAACATAACTTCATCAAATAATTAGTAGAAGACATCGCTATGGTTACACTCATTGTCTATGAGATTGTGCTTGTGTCTGCTTCCCTACATTACCAGTGTGTTTCCATGTATCCCTGTGTCTGCTTCCCTACATTACCAGTGTGTTTCCATGTATCCCTGTGTCTGCTTCCCTACATTACCAGTGTGTTTCTATGTATCCCTCTGTCTGCTTCCCTACATTACCAGTGTGTTTCCATGTATCCCTGTGTCTGCTTCCCTACATTACCAGTGTGTTTCCATGTATCCCCATGTCTGCTTCCCTACATTACCAGTGTGTTTCCATATATCCCTGTGTCTGCTTCCCTACATTACCAATGTGTTTCCATGTATCCCTGTGTCTGCTTCCCTACATTACCAGTGTGTTTCCATGTATCCCTGTGTCTGCTTCCCTACATTACCAGTGTGTTTCCATGTATCCCTGTGTCTGCTTCCCTACATTACCAGTGTGTTTCCATGTATCCCTGTGTCTGCTTCCCTACATTACCAGTGTGTTTCCATGTATCCCTGTGTCTGCTTCCCTACATTACCAGTGTGTTTCCATGTTTCCCTGTGTCTGCTTCCCTACATTACCAGTGTGTTTCCATGTATCCCTGTGTCTGCTTCCCTACATTACCAGTGTGTTTCCATGTATCCCCGTGTCTGCTTCCCTACATTACCAGTGTGTTTCCATGTATCCCTGTGTCTGCTTCCCTACATTACCAGTGTGTTTCCATGTATCCCTGTGTCTGTCTTTGTCTGATTACCAGTGCTTATGAAGTAAAACGCATGAGCCAATTAATTAATAGCACATTGCTGCCAATTACACCATTAAACACATATCTAGAAATGTTTTCACAGCTTTGAATCGGGAATTACTGTAACAGATTCTTAGCACGAATTCAACTTCACGAGACGTCATCCTCCGACATTTTGGAGAAAACACATCCATACAGTGAAGTAATTACAATATAGATGTTGCTCCTATAACGTCAGTGAATCTATAGCATCTACAGTATACTCACTTACAATGTACAGTATGCACAACTCAGTTGTATGACATCATACACTGGAATTAATACACAGGCATGAGAGCATACATACAAATTCCATGGAAAATTACAATCTTTTTTAACAGCCTCTAAATTCAGCTGATGAGGAAGTTTGTCCGTGTTATTGTGAATGTTACTGTATCCTGCTCTTGTAAGCAGTGAGCACAGACATCATTTAACAATGTAAGACCAGGAATGATACTCTAAGAAGTATAACATTTCTTTAACTTCCTATTTCTGTGCTTCTTTGGATGGAATTCAAGATCTAAACTCTGTGCTTTTTCTTTTTTGAAGACTTATGCATTTGTCATCTTTGTGGGGGTAAAGAAAGCTCTCACTTACACGTTTACAGTATATCAACTCTAAGCTGAGCAGAACTGGCAGTGTAAAGACTTATACTACGACTTAAATGTAATATGAATAATCGTTTGTTTAGAAAATAACATAGCACTATTCATCCATTTGAGCTATTCCTATTGGTTTGCTACATCTAGAAGCCTCTATCTAAACAGTGTATTAAACATTTATACACATTTCATGTTTTGTATTTACAGTCATTTGCGTACGGTATAAAGGA
Source organism: Salvelinus fontinalis (assembly GCF_029448725.1). Lineage (NCBI taxonomy): Eukaryota > Metazoa > Chordata > Actinopteri > Salmoniformes > Salmonidae > Salvelinus > Salvelinus fontinalis. The sequence continues at coordinate 33,853,904 of NC_074683.1, forward strand.
AACGTGCTGGCATCACTACTATGAGGGGTAAGCGGAGGTAAACAGTAAGAGAAAGGACATTGCCGTTGATTGTGATCCAATATGCTGTGAAGCAGATCACTGATGTACATAGTGACCGATTGTCACGTTCCTGACCTGTTTTCCTTTGTTTTGTATTCATTTTAGTTGGTCAGGGCGTGAGTTGGGTGGGTTTGTCTATGTTTTGTATTTCTATGTGGGGTTTTGTGTTCGGCCTGGTATGATTCTCAATTAGAGACAGGTGTGTATTGTTTGTCTCTAATTGAGAGTCATACAAAGGCAGCCAGGGTTTCACTGGTGTTTTGTGGGTGTTTGTTTCCTGTGTCAGTGGTTGGACCACACAGGACTGTTTTGAGGTATGTCACGTTTGTTGTTTTGTAGTTTGTAGTGTTTTCCTGTTATTTTCATTAAATCATGAACACTTACCTCTCCGCATCTTGGTCTGATCCATGCTCCTCCTCGTCTGAGGAGGAGAACGACATTGACTGCCATAACAGAAACACCCACCACAACAGGACCAAGCGGATTGAGGAAGGAAGGCAAGAACAACAGCAATGGGGAAAAGAGGAATGGACTTGGGAGGAGATTCTGGACGGAGAAGGACCCTGGGCAGAGCCAGAGGAGTGTCGCCGCCCCAAAGCGGAGCTGGAGGCAGCGAAAGCGGAGAGGAGGTTCTATGAGGCAAAAGCACGTAAGAGCGGCTGGAAGCCCGAGAGGCTCACCCAAAAATTTCTTGGGGGGGGGCTAAAGGGGAGTGTGGCGAAGCCGGGTTGGATACCTGAGCCAACTCCCCGGGCTTGCCGTGGAGTAAGAGGGCGTCGTACTGGTCAGACACCGTGTTATGCGGTAAAGCGCACGGTGTCCCCAGTACGCGTGCTTAGCCCAGTGCGGGCTATTCCACCTTGCCGCACTGGGAGGGCTAGGTTGGGCATCGAGCCGAATGCCATGAAGCCGGCCCAACGTATCTGGCCTCCAGTACGTCTCCTCGGGCCGGCGTACATGGCACCAGCCTTACAGGTGGTGTCCCCGGTTCGCCTGCATAGCCCAGTGCGGGCTATTCCACCTCGCCGCACTGGCAGGGCTACGGGGTTCATTCAACCTGGTAAGGTTGGGGAGGCTCGGTGCTCAAGAGCACGTGTCCTCCTTCACGGTCCGGTATATCCGGCGCCACCTTCCCACCCCAGCTCAGTACCACCAGTGCCTACACCACGCACCAGGCTTCCAGTGCATCTCCAGAGCCCTGTTCCTCCTCCACGTACTCTCCCTATGGTGCGTGTCTCCAGCCCAATGCCTCCAGTTCCGGCACCACGCACCAAGCCTCCTGTGCGTCTCCAGAGCCCTGGACGCACTGTTCCTTCTCCCCGCACTCGCCCTGAGGTGCGTGCCCTCAGCCCGGTACCTCCAGTTCCGGTACCACGCACCAGGCCTAGAGTGCGCCACGAGAGTCCAGTGTGCCCTGTTCCTGTTCCCCGCACTCGCCCTGAGGTGCGTGCCCTCAGCCCGGTACCTCCAGTTCCGGTACCACGCACCAGGCCTATAGTGCGTCTCAGCCGGCCAGAGCCATCTGTCTGCCCAGCGCCGTCTGAGCCATCTGTCTGCCCAGCGCCGTCTGAGCCATCTGTCTGCCCAGCGCCGTCTGAGCCATCTGTCTGCCCAGCGCCGTCTGAGCCATCTGTCTGCCCAGCGCCGTCTGAGCCATCTGTCTGCCCAGCGCCGTCTGAGCCATCTGTCTGCCCAGCGCCGTCTGAGCCATCTGTCTGCCCAGCGCCGTCTGAGTCATCCGTCTGCCACGAGCCATTAGAGCCGCCCGTCTGTCCCGAGCCAGTAGAGCCGTCCGTCAGTCAGGAGCCGCTAGAGCCGTCCGTCAGTCAGGAGCTGCCAGAGACGCCCGCCAGTCAGGAGCTGCCAGAGACGCCCGCCAGTCAGGATCTGCCAGAGACGCCCGCCAGTCAGGAGCTGCCAGAGACGCCCGCCAGTCAGGAGCTGCCAGAGACGCCCGCCAGTCAGGAGCTGCCAGAGACGCCCGCCAGTCAGGAGCTGCCAGAGACGCCCGCCAGTCAGGAGCTGCCAGAGACGCCCGCCAGTCAGGAGCTGCCAGAGACGTCCGACAGTCCGGAGCTGCCCTACAGTCCGGAGCTGCCGTACAGTCCGGAGCTGCCGTACAGTCCGGAGCTGCCCTACAGTCCGGAGCTGCCCTACAGTCCGGAGCTGCCCTACAGTCCGGAGCTGCCACTCAGCCCGGACCTGCCGGAGTCCCTCAGCCAGGACCTGCCGGAGTCCCTCAGCCTGGACCTGCCGCCCCTTGTCCCGGTGCTGCTCCTTGTCCCGGTGCTGCCCCTTATCCCGGTGTTGCCCCTTGTCCCGGTGCTGCCCCTTGTCCCGGTGCTGCCCCTTGTCCCGGTGCTGCCCCTTGTCCCGGTGCTGCCCCTTGTCCCGGTGCTGCCCCTTGTCCCGGTGCTGCCCCTTGTCCCGGTGCTGCCCCTTGTCCCGGTGCTGCCCCTTATCCCGGTGTTGCCCCTTGTCCCGGTGCTGCCCCTTGTCCCGGTGCTGCCCCTTATCCCGGTGCTGCCCCTTATCCCGGTGCTGCCCCTTATCCCGGTGCTGCCCCTTCATTTAGGTGGGGTTAGTGGGAGGGTGGTCATTGGGAGGGGGATAAAGAAGCGGGGATTGATTATGGTGGGGTGGGGACCTCGTCCACCGCCAGAGCCGCCACCGTGGACAGACGCCCACCCAGACCCTCCCCTAGACTTTGTGCTGGTGCGCCCGGAGTTCGCACCTTAAGGGGGGGGTTCTGTCACGTTCCTGACCTGTTTTCCTTTGTTTTGTATTCATTTTAGTTGGTCAGGGCGTGAGTTGGGTGGGTTTGTCTATGTTTTGTATTTCTATGTGGGGTTTTGTGTTCGGCCTGGTATGATTCTCAATTAGAGACAGGTGTGTATTGTTTGTCTCTAATTGAGAGTCATACAAAGGCAGCCAGGGTTTCACTGGTGTTTTGTGGGTGTTTGTTTCCTGTGTCAGTGGTTGGACCACACAGGACTGTTTTGAGGTATGTCACGTTTGTTGTTTTGTAGTTTGTAGTGTTTTCCTGTTATTTTCATTAAATCATGAACACTTACCTCTCCGCATCTTGGTCTGATCCATGCTCCTCCTCGTCTGAGGAGGAGAACGACATTGACTGCCATAACACCGATGGCCTCACATAATATTGACTCTCTATGTTGGTTACTGTCCATACTGTCAGGACAGGCAGATTAAGTTGGGACATGTACATTTATTTTTGACATGTAACTCGAATGTATCCCCATATAACTATTGCAATTGTGAAACATGGCACATAATCACATCTATTGGCTATTGCATGTTAAGAATTCTAATTTAGTTTAAAAAGTAATGAATACAATTTTGCAATATAGTGTTCTGTACATACGTACACTACTTTACCTGAACCAGTTACTTTCTTGTCTCTAACCTTGACGTCAGTCATTCTCTCACGCTCTACTGACATAGATACATACAGTATATATCATTGTAAACATAAGTAAGGTATGCCATGTAAACAAGCTGGCTAATAATGTTGTCTTCATTTAGGAATCTGAGCATGTATGGCACTGAAACATATGACTATCAGTTATATAGACACGGTCATCCCAGACAAGGTTGTGGAGGGATACAGTCATTATTATGACAGGATTTAACACTGTTATCTAGAACAAAACAGTGTGGTACAGCATGCATATCTGGAGGAAGAGGTATTACTGTAGCTACTGTAACTATCTCTAGTCTGGTTCACTGTGTGCTCCCATCTGGATAGGCTTCTACTTGTGCTTTGTCAAGTAGAAAGGTGGTTCTGTACTTCTAGTGATTGATAGACTTGTGTTCTTTGTTCTCAGCTATTCAGTGGGACACTGTAATGCCATATTTTCACTTATGCTAACAGTTTGCTTTTCGCCCTCAACCCTGAAGTCAATGTTGACTGTGAACTACTCTCTGCCTTGCTTGACGGTCTGGTCTGGTCTAGTCTGGTCTGCTCTGGTCTGTTTTGGTCTGGTCTGGTCTGTTTTGGTCTGGTCTAGTCTGGTCTGCTCTGGTCTGGTTTGGTCTGGTCTGCTCTGCTCTGCTCTGGTCTGCTCTGTGCATGTACAGCACTCTATATCTTACCAATGGGCAGCCACACCCCTCCAGATACTGGCCTGGCCCTGCTGTTTGGGCCTCCCCTTCTCTCTCTTTTTTGTTTCCCTCTGAAGCCAGAGAGTGGAGGACTACCGTGGAGTGACTTGCCATAGTCCTCTACCATAGGGATGTATCACTGTGTCCTCTACTGGCACCTGGGCTGTGTCAGTAGAGAAGCCAGGAGAAGCCAGGAGAAGCACTGCAGAGGGCACATTCATTTACAGTATATGACTCCAGCTGTGTGAGCTGCTCACAGACCTACCTACCGTACGCTGTATAGCTCTCTTTATATATACTGAACAAAAATATAAACGTAACATGTAAAGTGTTTGTCCCATGTTTCATGAGCTGAAATAAATTATCCCAGACATTTTCCATACGCACAAAGCTTATTTCTCTCAAATTTTGTGCAC
>NC_074683.1:33863504-33914042 GCF_029448725.1 Salvelinus fontinalis
AAATTTCCTCCTGACAGAGCTGGTGCAACTGAGTCAGGCCTTTAGGCCTCCTTGCTCGCACACGCTTTTTCAGTTCTGCCAAAACATTTTCTATAGGATTGAGGTCAGGGCTTTGTGATGGCCGCTCCAATACCTTGACTTTGTTGTCCTTAAGCCATTTTGCCACAACTTTGGAAGTATGCTTGGGGTCATTGCCCATTTGGAAGACCCATTTGCAACCAAGCTTTAACTTCCTGACTGATGTCTTGAGATGTTGTTTCAATATATACACATAATTTTCCGTCCTCATGATGCCATCTATTTTGTGAAGTGAACCAGTCCCTCCTGTAGAAAAGCACCCCCACAACATGATGCTGCCACTCCCGTGCTTCACGGTTGGGATGGTGTTCTTCGGCTTGCAAGCCTCCCCCTTTTTCCTCCAAACATAATGATGGTCATTATGGCCAAACAGTTCTATTTTTGTTTCATCAGACCAGAGGACATTTCTCCAAAAAGTACGATCTTTGTCCCCATGTGCAGTTGCAAACCGTAGTCTGGCTTTTTTATGGCGGTTTTGGAGCAGTGGCTTCTTCCTTCCTGAGCGGCTTTTCAGGTTATATCGATATAGGACTTTACTGTAGATATAGATACTTTCGTACCTGTTTCCTCCAGCATCTTCACAAGGTCCTTTGCTGTTGTTCTGGGATTGATTTGCACTTTTCACACCAAAGTACGTTAATCTCTAGGAGACAGAACTCGTCTCCTTCCTGAGCAGTATGATGGCTGCGTGGTCCCATGGTGTTTATACTTGTGTACTATTGTTTGTACAGATGAACGTGGTACCTTCAGGTATTTGAAAATTGCTCCCAAGGATGAACTGGACTTGTGGAAGTCTACAATGTGTTTTCTGAGGTCTTGGCTGATTTCTTTTGATTTTCCCATGATGTCAAGCAAAGAGGCACTGAGTTTGAAGGTAGGCCTTGAAATACATCCACAGGTACACCTCCAATTGACTCAAATGATGGAAATGAGCCTATCAGAAGCTTCTAAAGCCATGATATCGTTTTCTGGAATTTTCCAAGCTGTTTAGAGGCACATTCAACTTAGTGTATGTAAATTATGATACAGTGAATTATAAGTGAAATAATCTGTCCGTAAACAATTGTTGGAAAAATTACTTAGATGTCCTAACCGACTTACCAAAACTATAGTTTGTTAATAAGAAATTTGTGGAGTGGTTGAAAAACGAGTTTTCATGACTCCAAACAAGTGTATGTAAACTTCCAACTTCAACTGTACATGCTTGTTCAATATGGGGGGAAAATACCACATTTCCCAGAATGCATTAATTTAATCCTGAAGTTGACCCAGAGGCCTTCAAAAAGATGCCAAAGAAATGGAAATATAATTGGCTATTCTAAGCACTAAGGTTAAAAGAGTACATGAACATTGTTTCCAGAGAAAAGTGATATATTATTTGGTATCTGGAGATGTGACCTGTTAGATTCAATGAAACTCATTATTTGACTAAAATTCTACATCCTGTAGGTGAGTTGATTGGGAGTCAATTCCAAAATGAATAATTGAGCCTAACCCTGATGTATGTACATGTGAGTGTGTGTGAATGTCTTCATGTGACCTTCTGATGTGACTGTCTGTTTACATAAGTGAGCATGTCTGTCTGTGTGTGCGTGCAGGCTACACTTCTCTTACTTGACCCCATACGTGAGGATGACGAGTCCGATGATGACGCCGATGGATCCGTCCAGGTACCAGACGTCAGGGTGGTGTCTGAACACCTCAGCACTGATGAGGATGGAGAAACCCATGATTCCCCCCACCATGGAGTTAAACGCTACAGTCACAGAGAAGAACCACATTAATAACACACCATGGAGTTAAACACTACAGCTACAGAGAGAACCACATTAATAACACACCATGGAGTTAAACACTACAGCCACAGAGAAGAACCACATCAATAACACACCATGGAGTTAAAAAATCATGTGCCTGCCTCCATGTCTGTCTGGTGGGAAATTAGTGAAAAGGGTCTGAGAACAGAACAGCAACATCAGACTTATTGGATTGTTGCTTTGTGTGTTGGGAAAACCTGGGGGGAGAGAGAAGGGGGAGGGAGAGGGAAAAGGGAGAGACAGAGACAGAGACAGAGACAGAGACAGAGACAGAGAGACAGAGAGACAGAAAATACCAACAAAGAGAGTGAGGGAACAGGTATATGGGGAGAGGGAGAGAGGGATGGAGGGAGGGGGTGAGGCTCTACTTTGAGCCCGTGGGAGAGGAGTGTCTACAGCTGGACCACGTACACCAGTCACCCCTCAGCTCTTATTTATTACCATAATTTGTTTTTCTGACTTTCTCCCATTTTTCTCACCTCCCTGGCACAAGGCCTTATATCGCTGCTTTAATTGGCTCCAGTTCAAGTAGGCATGCTGTGCAAGCCCTTGGTACAGTATTTGTGAGTGTGTGTGTCTGCGTGTGTGTCTGTGTGTGTGTCTGCGTGTGTGTCTGTGTGTGTGTGTGTGTGTGTGTGTGTGTGTGTGTGTGTGTGTGTGTGTGTGTGTGTGTGTGTGTGTGTGTGTGTGTGTGTGTGTGTGTGTGTGTGTGTGTGTGTGTGTGTGTGTGTGTGTATATATGAGTCAGTCTTTCCTGGCCTACCGTCAGTGATGAGGGCTCTACTGGTCAGCACTCTCCCCAGCATGAACTTCAACACAGCCAGGATAATACACATAATCCCACTGACAATAGACACACTGAAAAGGAAGTCATCCTGAGAAATGGAGAGAGAGAGAGAGAGAGAGAGAGAGAGAGAGAGAGAGGAGAGGAGATGAGAGGAGAGAGAGAGAGAGAGAGAGAGAGAGAGAGAGAGAGAGAGAGAGAGAGAGAAAGAGAGTGGAGGGGAGAGGGAGAGGGAGAGAATAGAAAGGACAAAAGGTAGAAAATCTACAGTGAGATTAGTCAAATAGTTACGGAATGCTCTTGTTAAGTCTTCAGCAGTGTCATTAATATTAATATGGCACAGCCAGGCTGGCAGTATGTGCCTCTCCTCTCCACAAGGTCATTATGTTTGGTATGGTGTTACTGTGATAAAACACTGCTTCACAAACACATGATGCCTCCTATCCAGTATTAGAGCTCTATTTAATCTGTGTCGCTGAAGTGATAGAACAGAAATGTAAAAGTAATTTCCGATTGACACGAAATATTACCATTTACCGTGAAGGCAGTCTCCGCTAACGCGAGAACATTGCATTTAAATTCCAATCACGCTGTAACGCTGAACTTCCGCGATCCGGATTGAATAGAGCCCTTAGTGAAACAAAAGGTGACAAACAGATTGGTATAGACACATGTTTTGTTGATACAATATTCTGTATATCCAATGTAAACTCCAAGGCATTTTTAACTCAAATACTTCTAGTAATTGTAGTCAAACTCAATGAAAAGTCATTATTACCTAAAATGTCTTGTGGCTGCAGGGGCAGTATTGAGTAGCTTGGATGAAAGGTGCACAGAGGTGCCCAGAGTAAACGGCCTGCTCCTCAGTCATAGTTGCAAATATATGCATATTATTATTAGTATTGGATAGAAAACACTCTGAAGTTCCTAAAACGGTTTGAATTATGTCTGTGAGTATAACAGAACTCATATGGCAGGCAAAAACCTGAGAAAAAATCCAAACAGGAAGTGGAAATTCTGAGGCTGTTCGATTTTCAACCAAGATCCCATTGAAATCACAGTGAGATATGAATGAGTTTTCACTTCCTACGGCTTCCACTGGATGTCAACAGTCTGTAGAACTTTGTCTGATGCCTCTACTGTGAAGGGGGGGCGAATGAGAGGGAAATGAGTCAGGTCTGCCATGACCATTCTTTGACCATGTGCGTTCACATAAGAGGGAGCTCTGTTCCATCTGAAGTCAATGTAATTCTCTGGTTGGAACGTTATTCAAGATTTATGTTAACAACATTCTAAAGATTGATTCAATACATCGTTTGACATGTTTCTACTGACTGTTACTGAACTTTTGGACATTTCGTCAGCTTTTAGGGAACGCGCTTCGTGACTTTGGAATTGTTTACCAAATGCGCTAACAAAAGTAGCTAATTGGACATAAATAACGGACATTAACGAACATATCAAGCATTTATTGTGGACCTGGGATTCCTGGAAGTGTATTCTGATGAAGATCATCAAAGGTAAGGGAATATTTATCATCTAATTTCTGGTTTCTGTTGACTCCAACATGGCGGCTAATTTGACTATTGTTCTGAGCGCTGTCTCAGATTATTGCATGGTTTGCTTTTTCCGCAAAGTTTTTTTTTAAATCTGACACAGCGGTTGCATTAAGGAGAGGTATATCGATAATTCCATGTGTATATCATCTACATTTATCATCTACATCATCTCCATGTGTATTATCATCTACATTTATGATGAGTATTTCTGTTGAATCGATTTGGCTATGCAAAATCACTGGATGTTTTTGGAACTAGTGAACGTAACACGCCAATGTAAACTCAGATTTTTTTATATAAATATGAACTTTATCAAACAAAACATACATGTATTGTGTAACATGAAGTCCTATGAGTGTCATCTGATGAAGATCATCAAAGGTTAGTGATTCATTTTATCTCTTTTTGTGCTTTTTGTGACTCCCTTCTTTTGCTGGAAAAATGGCAGAATTTTTCTGTGAGTTGGTGGTGACCTAACATAATCGTTTGTGGTGCTTTCGCTGAGAAGCCTATTTGAAATCGGACACTTTGGTGGGATTAACAACAAGATTATCTTTACAATGGTATAAAACACATGTATGTTTGAGGAATTTTAATTATGAGATTTCTGTTGTTTGAATTTGGCGCCCTGCACTTTCACTGGCTGTTGTCATATCAATCCCGTTACCGGGATTGCAGCCCTAATTAAAATGTTTATGTGGTACTGACTCAAAACTAATGAGAAGTCACACCAACTACATTTTTTAAAGATATGAAAACAAATGAACTTTTTTCCCAGGATGCTCTTCTGCAGGTAGATTTTTGGGACATATTTTTAATATCTGTGTTTTTGCATGTACATTGAGTGATTGATTGATAGAATGTTTTGCTACACAAATATAATTGTTTTATAAACTACATTTTTGCACCCATTACTGAAATGGTTTAAATGGCTTAGATAGTTTCCTCCCACTGTTTTTAACCCTGGGAGTCATTATGAATGCAGGTTGCAGGTGAATACACATTTCAACTGTTGGATAGCCTAAAGCTGGCTAGATTCCAACAGGAATTACACATCACTTTGCAAGCCAGCATAATGTGATTTACAGTTAGGGTTGCAAAATTCAGGTACATTTCACAGGTTTTTCCATAAATCCTGGTTGGAAAATGACTGGGAAAATGTTTGTGAAAGTTTGTGGAATTTTACAACCCTACTTGCAGGCCTGATGTGGCCTGTAAACTAGGAGTTTCAGGCCACTGTATAAGGCCTTATGATATATGTAATGGTTCAGTTATAATGATAATATTCACCTAGGAACTCACTTGGTGAAGGCCACAGGACTGAAAATTAAAATCTCTGTCACTAACAAATACAGTCATTGGTGGTAAATCTACAATTCAATCGAAAATGCAAGGCACACTGAGAAATTATTGGAGGCGTGGCTTAGTGGGGGCGTTACATTTACGCATACCTTACTCAAAAAAACTGTATTTGTATTACTCATATGAAAGTAGTACTGCTCACTTCAGATATTTAAGCTCCCAGATACAAATGTTTTGCATACCCTGCCATCTTGATATATCATTCTACCAGGTAGGCCTATTTTACAGGCAACATTTAACACATAAGAGTCTAAGACCTGTCTAAGCCATCATATACAAACACATTGAATAACAGATTCACTACATGGATCACCAGTTAGTCCCAAAATTAAAATTACGTTTGTTCTGAGTTGTCTGTCCTATATCTGAGAAATGTAAAAAAGATCAGGAAACATTAGTTATTTTTTATTTACATGTATTTAAACCCTTATTTTTGCCACTAAACAGTCTAAGCCCTATCTTAGGGGTACTACTAAGCTATATGGAATCATTAAGGTCATACCAAGGATAATTTTGCCATTTGATTTGAAATTTTAAGATCCCTTGAAGTATCAAACAAATATATTTAAACAATTATTTGCTGAAACATTTTATTTGGCCTTACTGCTATTAGCCCATACAAACACATTGAATAACAAAATCACACAACCCTCCCCAAAGCACCCCAGTACAATTCGAGTGTTCCCTCTTATTCCCCACATCAGAAGCCTTTACCAAGTCAAACTGCGGTCTGGAATCAATACTGAACAGCATTACTGGTTGTTCATCTATCTAATATGGAGATATCTTCCCTTCCCTCTGCATGTTCAGACTCCAACACCTTCTGTCTGTGAGACGGTTGTGTGAGAGAGAGAGAGACAGAAGGTGTTTTTCCTTTCTTTCTGTCATTTATCCCTGGCTCAAATTAAAGGTCCACTTCCACACAGCATCTGGGAAACCATTCTAACTCCTCCATTTTTAATCAGGTTCCAGACTCACTGGCCACTGAGGGAGAGGGAGGGTGGACGTGAGAGGAATCACATCCAGGTATTCCACACATACACACAGAGCTACCACCACCACATTGCTGCACCAAGCCCTCTGCCTGTCCTGACCTTTGACTCAGTTTAGGACTCCCTCCTTTCCAGTCCTCCCCAGTCTGAATTGAGAGCCATGACCTCAATCCACTATACTTACTAGACCTGACCTCTATCCACTAAACACTGTCTCTTACTAGACCTGACCTCTATCCACTAAACACTGTCTCTTACTAGACCTGACCTCTATCCACTAAACACTGTCTCTTACTAGACCTGACCTCTATCCACTAAACACTGTCTCTTACTAGACCTGACCTCTATCCACTAAACACTGTCTCTTACTAGACCTGACCTCTATCCACTATACACTGTCTCTTACTAGACCTGACCTCTATCCACTAAACACTGTCTCTTACTAGACCTGACCTCTATCCACTAAACACTGTCTCTTACTAGACCTGACCTCTATCCACTAAACACTGTCTCTTACTAGACCTGACCTCTATCCACTAAACACTGTCTCTTACTAGACCTGACCTCTATCCACTAAACACTGTCTCTTACTAGACCTGACCTCTATCCACTAAACACTGTCTCTTACTAGACCTGACCTCTATCCACTAAACACTGTCTCTTACTAGATACTGTGTGTGTGTGTGTGTGTGTGTGTGTGTGTGTGTGTGTGTGTGTGTGTGTGTGTGTGTGTGTGTGTGTGTGTGTGTGTGTGTGTGTGTGTGTGTGTGTGTGTGTGTGTGTGTGTGTGTGTGTGTGTGTGTGTGTGTGTGTGTGTGTGTGTGTGTGTGTGTGTGTGTGTGTGTGTGTGTGTATTTAACTAATCTTGTGGGGACTAGAAGTCCCTACAAGAATAGTGAACGAACAAAAAGTTGACCAGCTGGGACATTTTGTTAGTCCCCACAAGGTCAAATGCTATTTCTAGGGGGTTTAGGGTTAAGGTTAGAATTAGTGTTAGGGTTAGAATTAAGTTAAATATTAAGGTTAGGAGCTAGGGTTAGTTGTAGGGTTAGGGTTAGGAGCTAGGGTTAGGTTTAGGGTTAGGATAAAGTTTAGGTTTTTGGGTTAGGGTTAGGGTTAGGGTTAGGGTTAGGGTTAGGGTAAGAGTACGGGTTAGGATTAGGTTTAGGTTTAGGGTTAGGGGTTAGGGAAAATAGGATTTTGAATGGGACTGAATTGTATGTCCCCACAAGGTTAGCTGTACAAGACTGTGTGTGTGTGTGTGTGTGTGTGTGTGTGTGTGTGTGTGTGTGTGTGTGTGTGTGTGTGTGTGTGTGTGTGTGTGTGTGTGTGTGTGTGTGTGTGTGTGTGTGTGTGTGTGTGTGTGTGTGTTTGTGTGGGCGCAGCACAATGTACCCCTGGGGTAGATTTTACTTGGCCATAGGCCCAGGCAGGTTAACTACAGATGAGCCTACTGAGACTGTTTAGAAGGAGAGCCAGTCAAATGAGTCTTTGGACCTGCATCAATGTGATTCTGAGTGGTGGTTTACGACACTCTTTTACATCATCTGTGGTTTATGTGTGTCAATGGTGGAATAACGTTAAAAACTCGTTAACTATGATTGATGGTGATGGTCGTCTTTGCTCGATATAACCCACATAGTAATACATGGTACCAGGAGTGAACGATGCTCTCTTTGCTCTATAGCGGGAACACGGGGATCTATATATCCTTCACGTTTGCAAATGAGGAGGATTAAGATGAGTTCACGGAGGTACTGGATAATTTTGATGAATATTGTTCACCTAAGAAGAACGACACTTATTAAGAACGTTGTGTGTTTCGCTGTCGTGTACAACAGCAAGGTGAAAAGTTTGACGTCTTTCTTACAGATTTTAAATTAAAAGCACAGACGGGCAATTTTGTAGACCTAACCTCATCTACGCTTCGAGATCAGATTGTGTTTGGTATAAATGACACTAGAGTTAGAGAAAGATTGCTGCGGGAAAGTGAGTTACATTTGGACACTGCAGTAAAAATCTGTCAGGCGAAAGATTGTATCGACTCTTTTTAAACTCGCTTCCCTCACAGTCATCACTGTTAAGAGTCAGAGAAGCAGAGACAAATGGGAGAAGGATGAAGAGGGATGTTGTGAAATAGACAGAGCCAGGCCAGAGAGTTGGAGGGAGATTGTGAGAATGTGTGTGAGTATGTGAAGACAGGCCCGTTGGGGCCTGATCTGTTCAATCACTATAGAGTCTAAAATGTACTATAAACTGGGTGGTTTGAGCCCTGAATGCAGGCATGACCCCCCAAAAATTGGCAATATACCACACCTCCTCTGGCCTTATTGCTTAATTATACAGCAAGGATTCTCAAACTCTTTGTGTCGGGGACCCCTTTTGTGATAAATAAAATTAATCAGGGAACCCCTCACAACTCGAGTGAGATAGAAATAGCATAGCAGTCAGAGTGTTACTCTGACTTTGGCAGTGCATGTCATCGGGAAGGAACATTTTAAAGGCCCAGCACTTGTCATCGGAGAGCAAATGTTGCAGTTTTCAAGCTAATTTCCTGCAATTCCAAACATCTCTGATTTGGTAAAAAGCTGAGGGATGAGCATGGAGAAATGTACAGTAACCACTCTCAAATTCATAGACAGCGCTATGGATGCAAGGACTGACAATCCATGATATCAAAATAATAGTTTATCCACATTTTGAGGCTGAATAGTGTTTGTTTACATTTACGTTGTTTAAAAACATTGGCGTAAAACAAGATAATATTTTATGCTCTGATGGGGTAGGACAGTAGAACTAAACTCATGAAGTTATATTTCTCACTAATCAATGGGTATATCATGATATTCTATATGGGTATATCATGATATTCTATAAATGGATGTAGCAACTAAGGATTTTAGATTTAAATTACAGTGCATGTACAGTTGAAGTCAGAAGTTTACATACACCTGAGCCAAATACATTTAAAACCTGTTAAGGCTAGGGGGTGCTGTTGTCACTATTTATGGAAATCGTGTAATTTTTGAAACGGCTTCCTACAAAATTCTTGATCTTCCAATATGCATATTATTATTATTATTGGATAGAAAACAGTCTATAGTTTCTATAGGCGTTGAAATTTTGTCTCTAAGTGGAACAGAACTCATTCTACAGCAATTTCCCTGACATGGAGTCAGATTTCAGAAATTTTGGCCCCTGTTCTGGAGTCAGTTTTAAGGCCACTGTTATTCCTATGAGTATACGGACACTGCTTACGTCTTCCCCTGGATGCCTTTACGTGATGACGATTTGAATGGTGTCGATTGCGCAATCACAGGCACTATAAATGTAAAAACCCTGTAGGTAGGAACTCTTTTCTTGGTGCGTCATGCGCGAGGTAGCCACCGACCCGCACTTGTTCCAAGCATTAGTGTAGGGAGTAATATTTCTCCGGTCATGTTTCTACTCGTTATAGGAGTTAAAAACATCATAAGGTAGTTAATTTAAAGCGTTTTATAGCAATTTATATCCGTTTAGTGCGATTTTGGGACATTTATTTCTGAGACACTGTGAATCTCTGGGCACGCTTCCAATTCATGCCGAACGCAGTTGGCATTTCCACATGGCAAGAGGACAGCTTTCCACCAAAAGACGATTAGACCCAAGAAAGGATGCTTTGCCCAAGATTCTGATGGAAGAACAGCTCAAAGTAGGAACAATTTATTATGATAAATCGTGTTTCTGTCGAAAAATGTTAGTGGCTTAGGACGCCATTTTTTTTTACTTAGCTTCGCTTGGCGCAAACTGTATTGAAAAGTAAGGATAATTTAAAAAATGTAATTCCGCGATTGTATTAAGAATTAAATTGTCTATCAATCGCTGTCCACCCTATATTTTTTAGTCACGTTTATGAGTATTTATGTATACGACTAGATCACTGTCTAATATGGCGCACGAACATTTTCTGACCAGCTGGGCTACTTTTCTCATTGTCTAACCATGATTTTGGTGGCTAAATATGCACATTTTCGAACAAACTGTATATGTATGTTGTAATGTGATGTTACAGGAGTGTCATCTGAAGAATTCTGAGAAGGTTAGTGAAAAAATTTATATATTTTGGCGATGTTTACGTTATCGCTCTCTTTGGCTAGAATCAATGCTGGGGTAATGTTTGCACATGTGCTATGCTAATATAACGATTTATTGTGTTTTCGCTGTAAGACACTTAGAAAATCTGAAATATTGTCTGTATTCACAGGATCTGTGTCTTTCGATTAGTGTATGCTGTGTATTTTTACGAAATGTTTGATGATTAGTAGTTAGGTAAACACGTTGCTCATTGTAATTATTCTAGTCCATTTGTGACGGTGGGTGCAATTGTAAACTATGCCATCTACCTGAAATATGCACATTTTTCTAACAAAACCTATCCTATACCATAAATATGTTATCAGACTGTCATCTGATGAGTTTTTTTCTTGGTTAGGGGCTATCAATATCTTAGTTTAGCCGAATTGGTGATAGCTACTGTTGTTGGTGGACAAATTAAAGATGGTGGATTATGCTAATGTGTTTTTAGCTAATAGATTTACATCTTTACATATTGTGTCTTCCCTGTAAAACATTTTAAAAATCGGACATGTTGGCTGGATTCACAAGATCTGTGTCTTTCATTAGCTGTATTGGACTTTAATGTGTGAAAGTTAAATATTTAAAAAAAAAAAATTTTTGAATTTCGCGGCTCTGCCTTTTCAGTGGGGGTGGGGGGGGTGTGCCGCTAGCGGAACGTGTGTCCTTGAAAGGTTAAACTCAGTTTTTCACAATTCCTGACATTTAATCCTAGTAAAAATGCCCTGTCTTAGGTAAGTTAGGATCACCACTTTATTTTAAGAATGTGAAATGTCAGAATAATATAATATTTTTTTTTCAGTTTTTATTTCCTTCATCACATTCCCAGAGGGTCAGAAGCTTACATACACTCAATTAGTATTTGGTAGCATTGCCTTTATACTGTTTAACTTGGGTCAAACGTTTCAGGTAGCCTTCCACAAGCTTCCCACAATAAGTTGGGTGAATTTTGGCCCATTCCTGTAACTGAGTCAGGTTTGTAGGCCTCCTTGCTTGCACATGCTTTTTCAGTTGGGATTTAGGTCAGGGCTTTGGGATGGCCACTCCAATACCTTGACTATGTTGTCCTTAAGCCATTTTGCCACAACTTTGGAAGTATGCTTGGGGTCATTGTCCATTTGGAAGACACATTTGTGACCAAGCTTTAACTTCCTGACTGATGTCTTGAGATGTTGCATCAATATATCCACATCATTTTGCTTCCTCATGATGCCATCTATTTGTGAAGTGCACCAGTCCCTCCTGCAGCAAATCACCCCCACAACATGATGCTGACACCCCCGTACTTCACGGTTGGGATGGTGTTCTTCAGCTTGCAAGCCTCCCCCTTTTTCCTCCAAACATAACGATGGTCATGAAGGCCAAACAGTTATATTTTTGTTTCATCAGACAAGAGGACATTTCTACAAAACATACGATCTTTGACCCATGTGCAGTTGCAAACCGTAGTCTGTTTTTTTTTATGGCGGTTATGAAGCAGTGGCTTCTTCCTTGCTGAGCGGCCTTTCAGGTTATGCCGATGTAACGGATGTGAAATGGCTAGCTAGTTAGCGGGTACGCGCTAGTAGCATTTCAATCAGTTACGTCACTTGCTCTGAGACTTAAGTAGTGTTGCCCCTTGCTCTTCAAGGGCCGTGGCCTTTGTGGAGCGATGGGTAACGATGCTTTGTGGGCGACCGTCGTTGATGTGTGCAGAGGGTCCCTGGTTCGCGCCCGTGTCGGGGCGAGGGGACGGTTTAAAGTTGTACTGTTACATTGATGCTGTTGACCCGGATCACTGGTTGCTGCGGAAAAAGGAGGAGGTTGAAAGGGGGGTGAGTGTAACGGATGTGAAATGGCTAGCTAGTTAGCGAGTACGCGCT
Organism: Salvelinus fontinalis; assembly: GCF_029448725.1. Lineage (NCBI taxonomy): Eukaryota > Metazoa > Chordata > Actinopteri > Salmoniformes > Salmonidae > Salvelinus > Salvelinus fontinalis. Next base: position 33,876,072 of record NC_074683.1, read on the forward strand.
AGTAGCATTTCAATCAGTTACGTCACTTGCTCTGAGACTTAAGTAGTGTTGCCCCTTGCTCTGCAAGGGCCGCGGCTTTTGTGGAGCGATGGGTAAAGACGCTTCGTGGGTGTCAGTTGTTGATGTGTGCAGAGGGTCCCTGGTTCGCGCCCGTGTCGGGGCGAGGGGATGACGTAAAGTTATACTGTTACACCAATATAGGTCTCGTTTTACTGTGGATATAGATACTTTTGTACCAGTTTCGTCCAGCATCTTCACAATGTCATTTGCTGTTGTTCTGGGATTGATTTGCACTTTTCGCACCAAAGTATGTTCATCTCTAGGAGACAGAACGCGTCTCCTTCCTGAGCTACATCAATCAATTTCAATCAATCAATTTTATTTTATATAGCCCTTCGTACATCAGATAATATCTCGAAGTGCTGTACAGAAACCCAGCCTAAAACCCCAAACAGCTAGAATGCAGGTGTAGAAGCACGGTGGCTAGGAAAAACTCCCTAGAAAGGCCAAAACCTAGGAAGAAACCTAGAGAGGAACCAGGCTATGAGGGGTGGCCAGTCCTCTTCTGGCTGTGCCGGGTGGAGATTATAACAGAACTATGCCAAGATGTTCAAAAATGTTCATAAGTGACAAGCATGGTCAAATAATAATCATGAATAATTTTCAGTTGGCTTTTCATAGCTGATCATTAAGAGTTGAAAAACAACAGGTCTGGGACAGGTGGCGGTTCCATAACCGCAGGCAGAACAGCTGAAACTGGAATAGCAGCAAGGCCAGGCGGACTGGGGACAGCAAGGAGTCACCACGGGCGGCAGTCCCGATGCATGGTCCTAGGGCCCAGGTCCTCCGAGAGAAAGAAAGAGAGAAGGAGAAAATTAGAGAGAGCCAAGATTTTCAAAATGTTCATAAATGACAAGCATGGTCAAATAATAATCAGGAATAAATCTCAGTTGGCTTTTCATAGCCGATCATTAAGAGTTGAAAACAGCAGGTCTGGGACAGGTAGGGGTTCCATAACCGCAGGCAGAAGAGTTGAAACTGGAATAGCAGCAAGGCCAGGCGGACTGGGGGCAGCAAGGAGTCACCACGGCCGGTAGTCCCGACGTATGGTCCTAGGGCTCAGGTCCTCCGAGAGAAAGAGAGAAGGAGAAAATTAGAGAGAGCCAAGATTTTCAAAATGTTCATAAATGACAAGCATGGTCAAATAATAATCAGGAATAAATCTCAGTTGGCTTTTCATAGCCGATCATTAAGAGTTGAAAACAGCAGGTCTGGGACAGGTAGGGGTTTCGTAACCGCAGGCAGAAACAGTTGAAACTGGAATAACAGCAAGGCCGGGCGGACTGGGGACAGCAAGGTGTCAGCATGCCCGGTAGTCCTGACGTATGGTCCTAGGGCTCAGGTTCTCAGAGAGAAAGAGAGAACGAGAGAATTAGAGAGAGCATACTTAAATTCACACAGGACACTGGATAAGACAGGAGAAGTATTCCAGGTATAACCAACTGACCCTAGCCCCCCGACACATAAACTACTGCAGCATAAATACTGGAGGCTGAGACAGGAGCGGTCAGGAGACACTGTGGCCCCATCCGAAGAAACCCCCGGACAGGGCCAAACAGGAAGGATATAACCCCACCCACTCTGCCAAAGCACAGCCCCCACACCACTAGAGGGATATCCTCAACCACCAACTTACAATCCTGAGACAAGGCCGAGTATAGCCCACAAAGGTCTCCATCACAGCACAACCAAGGGGGGGCGCCAACCCAGACAGGAAGTTCACGTCAGTAACTCAACCCACTCAAGTGACGCACCCCTCCTAGGGACGGCATGAAAGAGCACCAGCAAGCCAGTGACTCAGCCCCAGTAACAGGGTTAGAGGCAGAGAATCCCAGTGGAGAGAGGGGAACCGGCCCTGGAGAGACAGCAAGGGCGGTTCGTTGCTCCAGAGCCTTTCCGTTCACCTTCACACTCCTGGGCCAGACTACACTCAATCATATGACCTACTGAAGAGATAAGTCTTCAGTAAAGACTTAAAGGTTGAGACTGAGTCTGCGTCTCTCACATGGGTAGGCAGACTGTTCCATAAAAATGGAGATCTATAGGAGAAAGCCCTGCCTCCAGCTGTTTGCTTAGAAATTTTAGGGACAATTAGGAGGCCTGCGTCTTGTGACCGTAGCGTACGTGTAGGTATGTACGGCAGGACCAACTCGGAAAGATAGGTAGGAGCAAGCCCATGTAACGCTTTAAAGGTTAACAGTAAAACCTTGAAATCAGCCCTTGCCTTAACGGGAAGCCAGTGTAGGGAAGCTAGCACTGGAGTAATATGATCAAATTTCTTGGTTCTAGTCAGGATTCTAGCAGCCGTATTTAGCACTAACTGAAGTTTATTTAGTGCTTTATCCGGGTAGCCGGAAAGTAGAGCATTGCAGTAGTCTAACCTAGAAGTAACAAATGCATGGATTAATTTTTCTGCATCATTTTTGGACAGAAAATTTCTGATTTTTGCAATGTTACGTAGATGGAAAAAAGCTGTCCTTGAAACAGTCTTGATATGTTCGTCAAAAGAGAGATCAGGGTCAAGAGTAACGCCGAGGTTCTTCACAGTTTTATTTGAGACGACTTTACAACCATCAAGATGAATTGTCAGATTTAACAGAAGATCTCTTTGTTTCTTGGGACCTAGAACAAGCATCTCTGTTTTGTCCGAGTTTAAAAGTAGAAAGTTTTCAGCCATCCACTTCCTTATGTCTGAAACACAGGCTTCTAGCGAGGGCAATTTTGGGGCTTCACCATGTTTCATTGAAATGTACAGCTGTGTGTCATCCGCATAGCAGTGAAAGTTAACATTATGTTTTCGAATAACATCCCCAAGAGGTAAAATATATAGTGAAAACAATAGTGGTCCTAAAACGGAACCTTGAGGAACACCGAAATGTACAGTTGATTTGTCAGAGGACAGACCATTCACAGAGACAAACTGATATCTTTCCGACAGGTAAGATCTAAACCAGGCCAGAACTTGTCCGTGTAGACCAATTTGGGTTTCCAGTCTCTCCAAAAGAATGTGGTGATCGATGGTGTCAAAGGCAGCACTAAGGTCTAGTAGCACGAGGACAGATGCAGAGCCTCGGTCTGACGCCATTAAAAGGTCATTTACCACCTTCACAAGTGCAGTCTCAGTGCTATGATGGGGTCTAAAACCAGACTGAAGCATTTCGTATACATTGTTTGTCTTCAGAAAGGCAGTGAGTTGCTGCGCAACAGCTTTTTCTAAAATTTTTGAGAGGAATGGAAGATTCGATATAGGCCGATAGTTTTTTATATTTTCCGGGTCAAGGTTTGGCTTTTTCAAGAGAGGCTTTATCACTGCCACTTTTAGTGAGTTTGGTACACATCCGGTGGATAGAGAGCTGTTTATTATGTTCAACATAGGAGGGCCAAGCACAGGAAGCAGCTCCTTCAGCAGTTTAGTAGGAATAGGATCCAGTATGCAGCTTGAAGGTTTAGAGGCCATGATTATTTTCATCATTGTGTCAAGAGATATAGTACTAAAACACTTAAGTGTCTCTCCCGATCCCAGGCCCTCGCAGAGCTGTGCAGATCCAGGACAGCTAAGCCCTGGAGGAATACGCAGATTCAAAGAGGAGTCCGTAATTTGCTTTCTAATGGTCATGATCTTTTCCTCAAAGAAGTTCATGAATTTATTACTGCTGAAGTGAAAGCCATCCTCTCTTGGGGAATGCTGCTTTTTAGTTAGCTTTGCAACAGTATCAAAAAGAAATTTTGGATTGTTCTTATTTTCCTCGATTAAGTTGGAAAAGTAGGATGATCGAGCAGCAGTGAGGGCTCTTCGGTACTGCACGGTACTGTCTTTCCAAGCTAGTCGGAAGACTTCCAGTTTTGTGTGGCGCCATTTCCGTTCCAATTTCCTGGAAGCTTGCTTCAAAGCTCGGGTATTTTCTGTATACCAGGGAGCTAGTTTCTTATGACAAATGTTTTTCGTTTTTAGGGGTGCAACTGCATCTAGGGTATTGCGCAAGGTTAAATTGAGTTCCTCAGTTAAGTGGTTAACTGATTTTTGTCCTCTGACGTCCTTGGGTAGGCAGAAGGAGTCTGGAAGGGCATCAAGGAATTTTTGTGTTGTCTGAGAATTTATAGCACGACTTTTGATGCTCCTTGGTTGGGGTCTGAGCAGATTATTTGTTGCGATTGCAAACGTAATAAAATGGTGGTCCGATAGTCCAGGATTATGTGGAAAAACATTAAGATCTACAACATTTATTCCATGGGACAAAACTAGGTCCAGAGTATGACTGTGGCAGTGAGTAGGTCCAGAGACATGTTGGACAAAACCCACTGAGTCGATGATGGCTCCGAAAGACTTTTGGAGTGGGTCTGTGGACTTCTCCATGTGAATATTAAAATCACCAAAAATTAGAATATGATCTGCTATGACTACAAGGTCTGATAGGAATTCAGGAAACTCAGAGAGGAACGCTGTATATGGCCCAGGAGGCCTGTAAACAGTAGCTATAAAAAGTGATTGAGTAGGCTGCATAGATTTCATGACTAGAAGCTCAAAAGACGAAAACGCCATTTTTTTTTTTGTAAATTGAAATTTGCTATTGTAGATGTTAGCAACACCTCCGCCTTTGCGGGATGCACGGGGGATATGGTCACTAGTGTAACCAGGAGGTGAGGCCTCATTTAACACAGTAAATTCATCAGGCTTAAGCCATGTTTCAGTCAGGCCAATCACATCAAGATTATGATCAGTGATTAGTTCATTGACTATGACTGCCTTTGAAGTGAGGGATCTAACATTAAGTAACCCTATTTTGAGATGTGAGGTATCACGATCTCTTTCAATAATGGCAGGAATGGAGGAGGTCTTTATCCTAATAAGATTGCTAAGGCGAACACCGCCATGTTTAGTTTTGCCCAACCTAGGTCGAGGCACAGACACAGTCTCAATGGGTATGGCTGAGCTGACTACACTGACTGTGCTATTGGCAGACTCCACTAAGCTGGCAGGTTGGCTAACAGCCTGCTGCCTGGCCTGCACCCTATTTCATTGTGGGGCTAAAGGAGTTAGAGCCCTATCTATGTTGGTAGATAAGATGAGAGCACCCCTCCAGGTAGGATGGAGTACGTCACTACTTAACAGGTCAGGCTTGGTCCAGTTTGTGAGTGAGTCCCAGAAAGAAGGCCAATTATCTACAAATTCTATCTTTTGGGAGGGGCAGAAAACAGTTTTCAACCAGCGATTGAGTGCTGAGACTCTGCTGTAGAGCTCGTCACTCCCCCTAACTGGGAGGGGGCCAGAGACAATTACTCGATGCCGACACATCTTTCTAGCTGATTTACACGCTGAAGCTATGTTGCACTTGGTGACCTCTGACTGTTTCATCCTAACATCGTTGGTGCCGACGTGGATAACAATATCTCTATACTCTCTACACTCGCCAGATTTAGCTTTAGCCAGCACCATCTTAAGATTAGCCTTAACGTCGGTAGCCCTGCCCCCTGGTAAACAGTGTATGATCGCTGGGTGATTCGTTTTAAGTCTAATAATCCGGGTAATGGAGTCGCCAATGACTAGGGTTTTCAATTTGTCAGAGCTAACGGTGGGAGCCTTCGGCGTCTCAGACCCCGTAACGGGAGGAGTAGAGACAAGAGAAGACTCAGACTCAGACTCCGACTCGCTACATAATGGGGAAAACCGGTTGAAAGTTTCTGTCGGCTGAATGAGCGACACCGGTTGAGCATTCCAACAGCATTTCCCTCCAGAAGCCATGAGAAAGTTGTCCGGCTGCGGGGACTGTGCGGGGGGATTTATACTAACGTTACTATCTGTACTTACTGGTGGCACAGACGCTGTTTCTTCCTTTCCTACACTGAAAATACCCTTGCCTAATGATTGCGTCTGAAGCTGGGCTTGCAGCACAGCTATTTTCGCCGTAAGGCGATCGTTCTCCTGTATATTATGAGTACAGCGACTGCAATTAGAAGACATCATGTTAATGTTACTACTTAGCTTCGGTTGTTGAAGGTGTTGACGAACCATGTCCAGATAAAGCGTCCGGAGTGAAAAGGTTGAATGAGGGAAAAAAGTTGCGATGGAAAAACTAAAAATATAAACGGTAATTAAAAACAGAAACAAAACAAAAAACGTAAAGTTGTCAGCTAGCAAAGTAAAGTAAAGTTCGCAGCAAATCGCACAGCAACAAAACGCACAGCACATGATGGCTGCGTGGTCCCATGGTGTTTATACTTGCGTACTATTGTTTGTACAGATGAACATGGTACCTTCAGGCATTTGGAAATTGCTCCCAATGATGATCCAGACTTGTGGAGGTCTACAATTATTTTTCTGAGGCCTTGGCTGATTTCTTTTGATTTTCCCATGATGTCAAGCAAAGAGGCACTGAGTTTGAAGGTAGGCCTTGAAATACATCCACAGGTACACCTCCAATTGACTCAAATTATGTCAATTAGCCTATCAGAAGCTTCTAAAGCCAAGACGTAATTTTCTGGAATTTTCCAAGCTGTTTAAAAGCACAGTCAACTTAGTGTATGTGAACTTCTGACCCACTGGAATTGTGATAAAGTGAATTATAACTGAAATAATCTGTCTGTAAACAATTGTTGGAAAAATTACTTTTGTCATACATAAAGTACATGTCCTAACCGACTTGCCAAAACTATAGTTGGTTAACAAGAAATTTGTGGAGTGGTTCAAATAATCAGTTTTAATGACTCCAACCTAAGTGTATGTACATTTTCGACTTTAACTGTATGTACAAAATTTAAACACAAATTGGGGGGAATACAATAAGCATGGAGTAAGTATTCAATTCTAATTTGTGGATCACTGTGAGCCTCCCAGGCCCATGTTGCCCAGGGTTAAGAACATACATTGTAAGTTGTTAATATTACATTATATTGTATTGTATTTTATTACACCCTCTAAACAACGGATCCCTTGGTGAAAATTCTTTAATCTATTGTTGTTAGAAATATTAATGTAAACATTTGGTCTGCGGACCCCACTCTAAGAACCCCTGTTATACAGTACCAAAATCACTCTCATTACTGCCTTTAATACTGTAAAACTCTGTCAAACAAAGCCCTGACCACACAGGCCCTTGTCTACAGAACCAACCAACCAACCAGCCAACCAGCAGCTACTTAAACTGGAGCAGAGAGGATTCTTGGGACTTATTAACTTCTAAGAGGCTGAACAGACAAAAAAAAAGAGCAGAGTGCAGCATCTGACATGTTCTAAAGAGAGAGAGAGAGAGAGAGAGAGAGAGAGAGAGAGAGAGAGAGAGAGAGAGAGAGAGAGAGAGAGAGAGAGAGAGAGTGAAAGAGAGACATAGAGAGAGAAAGATAAAGAGAGAGAGAGAGAAAGAAAGATAAAGAGAGAGAGGGGGGACTGAAGGGGAAGAGAGAGACCTAATTTCTATCTTAATCTATCAATCCTCTGCTTTCTTCACTTTGATTCTCTCTCTCTCTCTCTCTCTCTCTCTCTCTCTCTCTCTCTCTCTCTCTCTCTCTCTCTCTCTCTCTCTCTCTCTCTCACTTCCTCTAACCCCCCTTCCCTCTCAGTCCCACTCTCTCTCTCCCGTTTCCTCTCTCCATCTCTGTCCTGACAACGCAATGCAAGGTTGGACTCTGGGCTAGAGCTCGTCATGGATCCATCTGTACCCGAACAACCGAGACCTGATCCGGAACCTGGAATTCGGGACCCGAGCAGGCCCGGGTACAGAATTCTAAATAATGTCACAGGTCTAGGTCGGATCTGACATGATTGTCATGGGTTTGAGGTATGTGTAATTTGAATTGACTTGTCCAGAAGGGCCCGTACAGATCAGAACATGAATGCTGCAGTAGAGAGAGAGAAATTGTATCATTTATGCTGCTGCTCTTTGCTTTTCATGAGAGTGGTGCGTGTAGCTTGTTGTTGTTATTGGCCAATCATAGGTCATCAAAGCGGCAATAGGCTACAGTCATAGAGCCTCGCTCCATGTTAAAGGAGAAGGACAGGATTCAATGACCAAGAGCCAACAGCTAGGCTGCTACTTAATATTCTGAATGGAGTTGTTGTTGTTTGTAACTGTAGGATGAGAAAGTGCATGCAGCCTCAGTTAGCCTAGCTATCTAGCTAGCTTATCTAGCTTCTCCCAGGTAGATGTAGCCTCAGTTAGCCTGGCTATCTAGCTAGCTTATCTAGCTTCTCCCAGGTTGATGTAGCCTCAGTTAGCCTAGCTATCTAGCTAGCTTATCTGGCTTCTCCCAGGTTGATGTAGCCTCAGTTAGCCTAGCTATCTAGCTAGCTTATCTAGCTTCTCCCGGTTTGATGCAGCCTCAGTTAGCCTAGCTATCTAGCTAGCTTATCTAGCTTCTCCCGGCTTGATGCAGCCTCAGTTAGCCTAGCTATCTAGCTAGCTTATCTAGCTTCTCCCGGTTTGATGCAGTCAGGACAGGTACAATGTCATCATATTGGATGATATAAAACATAGCTATGGCAGCTATTAGTGTACTGCTCCCCATGTCACTCGATAACAGTACGGCCCCTCCCTGCCTGTTAGAGTGGCACCTCTCTCCCTCTGTTCGGAACGGGTCTCTAAATATATTTACGCATATTGGGTCCAAGTTTTTGGACCCGTGAAGACCTGTACTCTGGGCTGGGCTGTGGATCAGCTACTTTACTTCCTGACTGTTGTGGTAATGAGCAGCTAATTGTCGTTTTCAGACCAGTGGTTACATCGCATAACAGCTGTTGGCGCTCCGTTGCCATGAAGCAGACTTAAAAGACTTTACAGCCTCACTGATTACTGGTGTTGGCTCCAAATCAGAGAGAAATCACTAATTTACCATCATTTACCATCATTTACCAACCGAGACAGCAAATAGAGAGAATGAAAGGGAGAGTGAGTGTGAGAGAGAGTTGAGGTTAATTTGCATTCACTGAAACATTTAAACCTTCAAACCAATATCCTACAATTGTACTATCACATTGGATATGTGAAGATTGTGCACTTGATTATATATAATGGAATAAATTGTAAGGGCCATAAGGGCTGATAACTGCCATTGCATACCTTATATAGCCATCTATCTAGAACGGAAACGTTGTTGGTTTGATGAGGCAACTTTTTTAAATCTCTACCGCAGCATCAATCTACAGAAGTGTAGAACAGGTTGCATTTCCTGGCAGCAGTGAGATGAGACTATTCCAGGATTAACCTAGCCACTCCTTTCTCTGCTTCCTTTGCCTTGCCTTAACCTCAGCAGGCCTTGCACTTCACCACATGGGTAGGTGAATCAGAGAAGGACAGAGGAAGACTTCTGGCATCACAAGGTAGAAAAAGGGGGCTATAAAAAGACATCTTCTGGTATATAAAATATGGTGATGACTTTGAGGAAAGATTCTAAAATAACCGATTCATCACACTGATGTCTCACTACAGGGTTTTCTGTGTTGGTGTTTGCAGCTGTGAGTATTTGTGTCTATTTGTGTGTGTGTGCGCGTGTGTACGTCTCTCACCACTTCAGGAAGCAACTTGGTGGCCAGGTCATGGATGGCTTTTCCCAGAATGCACAGGGAGGACAAGATGAAGACCACCCCAAGGACCACACACGCTCTGTGGACAGACAGAAACCAAAACATATTACCGCATAATGCATACCATACCATTACCATACCATACTATTACCATACCATTACCATCATTACATACCATTACATACCATTATTATTACCATGTTATTACCATTATTACCACATATCATAGCATTAGCATACTATTACCATACTATTACCATACCATTACACTCTTAGAAAAAAGGGTTCTTTGTGGGGGGATAGGGTTCTACCAACAACTGTTTTGATCAGAAGAACCCCTTTTGGAAGACAATGGTTCTTTGTAAGGCAAAGGATTCTACCAAGAACCTTTAACATCCTAAGAACCATTTTTGGAAGAAAGGGTTCTTTGATGATTCTTTAGAAGGCAAGAAGGATTCTTTGTAAGGCAAGAAGGGTTCTACATAGAACAATATATAATATTTCCCAGCATGCTCTGTTGCAGGGAGATTTTCAGAATTGTTTGATTTGCTGTAATATCAGTGTTTTTGTATGTACAGTACGTTGCTTGGTTGATACATTTTATGCTACACAAAGACAAAAAACAGTGTTTTCTAAACTAATCCAATCTGTTAATAATTAGATTTTTTGCACCCGTTACTGAGAGTTGTTCCAGTTCAAATGATTGAGGTAGTCTCAGTATCCAATCTTCCCTACCCTGGCAGTTATTCTGATATATAGTATGTCATGATTGTCATAAATAATGACATTGAAATGACAATAATGCTGGTGGAATCGTTCATAGAGGGTTCTAGGAAGAACCCTCCAAAGACAAAAAGGGTTCTCGGTAGAACCCTTCACAGACAGTTCTAGGAAGAACCTTTAGATGATAAAATGGTTCTTGGTAGAACCATTCATAGAGAGTTCTAGGCAGAACCCTTCATAGAGGGTTTTATGTAGAACCATATACTGGGAGTTCTTTGAAGAACCGTACACACTACAAAGGGTTCTATCCAGCACCAAAAAGGTTCCCTATGGGGAAAAACCAAAGAACCCTGTATGGTTCTACTTAGCAAGTTTTTTTCTAATAGTGTAGATTTTATGTGGTAAATGTAGGATTATGTAGTGTGATATATGCATAGATTGTATAAACGGTATAAATTATAATTCATGTGTTACATGGGTTTACTGAGGCTTGATTCCCTTGTCATCATCCAGTAAAAATGGAAGCAAAAATCTTAACTAAAATACATTTTTAAGTTAACAAATTGCCTTGCAGTTTTTGTTAGCTTCACCTCTCTGTGGTACACTTGAGTTGCTGTACTGGTTCTCCAGGGACCAAGAGCTGTTTGTGAATGCTATTTTAACACAGGTTTAATCAGGCATAGAGAGGAAGGGGAGATCTGTTCGCATTAAACAAAAGTGAAAGGTGTCAGTTCTCTGGGTTCCTGGCAACGCTTCCAGCAGCAGCTTCACAGTTTAGTGCCTCTTTGGAGCCGGAGAAAGATGTCGTTTTCTTCCTTCGACCATTACTTCCCCATTTATCTCTGGTTTTGACTGAGAATGAGAATGTCTTCATCCATCCATCCCTTCCCCCCTCCATTCCTGTACTCCCATCCCCCTACAGTGGGCATACATAAGATGGATGGTAGACAGGTGTCGGTGTCCTTTATCATTGTAGAACCTGCAGTGCTTAGGAAGTAACAGTGAGATGCTGTCGAACCAGGAACAAGATATGAACTAGGATGAACCCCTCTAACACTGTGGATGGTATACTGTATCCTGTATCTCTGTGGATGATATACTGTATCCTGTAATACTGTGGAAGATATACTGTATCCTGTATCTCTGTGGAAGATATACTGTATCCTGTAACACTGTGGAAGATATACTGTATCCTGTAATACTGTGGAAGATATACTGTATCCTGTATCTCTGTGGAAGATATACTGTATCCTGTAATACTGTGGATGATATACTGTATCCTGTAACTCTGTGGAAAATATACTGTATCCTGTAACTCTGTGGAAAATATACTGTATCCTGTAACTCTGTGGAAAATATACTGTACCCTGTATCTCTGTGCAAGATATACTGTACATATGTTTAACATTTGCGTAATTAAGAAGACATTCTACCAGGCTGCCTGGACTAAAAATACATGTAATAACAGCTCAATATGGTCATGTACAAGTAGGGCTGTTATGGTGATCGTATTACCGCCACACCGGCGGTCACGAGTCATGACGGCAGTCAAATTCCACGTGACCGTTTAGTCACGCTAATTAGGCTTCTCGAAGCTCTGATGCTGCTGATGGTCATTAGTAGCCTACCAAACTTGCTAACAACCTGCTAACCTGGTACTCGGCACTCTATTGCCCCTCTAATCACTCTGACATCAATGCAAATGTAATCGAAAATCTAATCAAACACTTCATGAGAGCCCATGAGCTCCTGTTGCGCAACATTTCTATAGGCTATGCAATTGTGTGAGAAAACAGAGTGATGCCCTCTTAAAAAGAGGAGGATCCCATCAGCTTTCTATAGGCTGGGCCTACTATATTTATTTTTCTCAACCTTCCTAATATTAAGCACATTGCTTCTCATTTCAACAGGATTATAACCTACATGGCTGGCATGAAAATTAACCATGGGAATAGCGTCCTCCATTCGCTGTGCATAGATACCATGATTTTTTCCCCCTTCCCTGTTTTGAGACATGTGCATGATAACGATCCATTCTAAATAAAAAAACTAATTTCACACATATATTATTATTTAACTAATTTCACTATGACTTGTGAATGATATATTATCTCTTGTGAATGATGCCCAGCTTAAGGCAAGAAACAGCGCATGCAATTTTTTGTGACTTTTTCAAATAATAGTCACACACCTCATGTAGCCTAGCTCATAGGACTATACGTTTTAATAATGTTTGTATCACAACTAAAGTGGCCAGATAACTTCTTAAAATTAAGCACATTAATCTGCTTTATAACAGGTGTAGAGCCTAACTGGCATACATGTGCAGCGGGTACGTTTCATGTTTGGGGAAGATCATTTTCACCATAAAAATGCACCTTTAAAAGATAACATGCATAATCACATTTGTGGTCACTTTTGAGAATGGTGTTTTCCTGCTAATAGAACATTTGTGCTTATAGCTTACTGCTGTGTGCGTATTGCTGCGCTTCTAATGTGAAGAAATAGCTAAACAGTTTATCAACATCTTAGGCTAAATGTTCTGATCTGTTGCGTCAGCCTCATTACTTTAAAAAGTTTGAGGCTGGTGGTTGTATTAATTTGTGATCTATCAGATCCAACAACTGTCCCAGACTATGTTTGGAATATTGTTTTCTTGCACAGTATAGAATAGGTCAACTTTTGTACTATGGGGGATAGTAGATTGACATAGGCTAGTGCTTTTGCTGTTCGTTAGGCTTACTCATCTTGTTGGCTGACGAAAAGTAAATGTGAACAATTATTCCAATATCTTCAATATGCGCCTCGGAATTGGATGAGGACGCGGGCAGGTGCGTCATCAAATTGTGTCTGTCTTCACTTGTAGCCTGTGAGAAAGATCCAATCACGTGACGGAGAGCCATGTGAGTGAGAGGTGCTTCGGAGCGAGCAGCCGGAAGAAGGGAATTATAATTATTATAATCAGCCCAAGGGCACAACGGCCACTGGCCGCAAAAGGCATGGATTCTTTTAGGGTGCATTACGGCCATACAAAGGGAATGCCGCTAGGAAATTTGAGGCATTATCAAGTGCTTGTAAAATTGTGAATGAGAGACAGATGAAGTGTCTCCATAGCTCATGCCTTTCATGCAACTTTTTTCAAAGCATCATTAGAGTTGCATCATGCAGCCTCAGTATGTATTAAAAATCAAAACATATAGCCCAATGTTTGTATCACAACTAAAGTTACATAAACAGCTCTAAATTAAGCATATAGGAGTACCTATTTCTTTGTTAACCGCCCAACACAGAATAGCTGCATGTTCGCAACTCCCTCAAATCATTTGGAGAAAATATCCTTTCTAATTTATTCAGCTTTGTTCAATTTTATTCTTCATACTATAAAATAATATAAAATAATGCCACAGAATTATTAGCAATTCTTGTCTGCTAAATGAACTAGTGTAGCCCACAGCCTTATGGCACAGCCAGATCAGGGCCTGCTAAATGAACTAGTGTAGCCCACAGCCATATGGCATAGCCCGATCAGGGCCTGCTAAATGAACTAGTGTAGCCCACAGCCTTATGGCACAGCCAGATCAGGGCCTGCTAAATGAACTAGTGTAGCCCACAGCCATATGGCATAGCCAGATCAGGGCCTGCTAAATGAACTAGTGTAGCCCACAGCCATATGGCATAGCCAGATCAGGGCCTGCTAAATGAACTAGTGTAGCCCACAGCCATATGGCATAGCCAGATCAGGGCCTGCTAAATGTACTAGTTTAGCCCACAGCCATATGGCATAGCCAGATCAGGGCCTGCTAAATGAACTAGTGTAGCCCACAGCCTTATGGCATAGCCAGATCAGGGCCTGCTAAATGAACTAGTGTAGCCCACAGCCATATGGCATAGCCAGATCAGGGCCTGCTAAATGAACTAGTGTAGCCCACAGCCATGTGGCACAGCCAGATCAGGGCCTGCTAAATGAACTAGTGTAGCCCACCGCCTTATGGCATAGCCAGATCAGGGCCTGCTAAATGAACTAGTGTAGCCCACAGCCATGTGGCACAGCCAGATCAGGGCCTGCTAAATTAACTAGTGTAGCCCACAGCCTTATGGCACAGCCAGATCAGGGCCTAACACAGGACAAAAGGATAGTGTAGGCTATATTACATGGATTTATTAGATTTTTTTAAATGTAGATGTTCCAAAGGTCTGCATCAGTGGCTTGTAGGCTATGTGTGGATGCCAGGAGATGATATATTTGTTTATATTAATAGTTATTTGCTTGACAATCACCGGCTGACAAAGTGTCATGACCCCCACAGCCCTATGTACAAGACACTGATATAGATTCAAGGAAAATGTAATTTAATCCAGTAGGCTACTAGGGGAGAACTGTTTCTATGCTGGTGAACAGGGAACATTCTATTTGGGAACACCATGCAACGTTAAATGTTGTGGCCGTTTTACTCACATGTATTCCCTATGGGCAGAGTGGACAGCTGCTGCGTTGCTATAACGCCACAGCACGATGATTGAAGATAGCACGTCCAACGTGGCGTCAAACTGTAAAGACAGGCATTAGGTCTCCAGTGGGGATGCATCAAATAGTAAAATTGGAAAATAACATACATCATATTCACTGAAGTCGACAGTCCCGCCATCTATTCCACTAGTACACTAAACTCCCTATATTTTCCACTAGAGTAGCGTGGTTTTTGAACTGCAGGATTCTTTACTGTGAGACCAACACATCTATCCCCTGTGGTGCCATTAACAGCCTTGTACGACTACGACAGCTCAGCAGTCTGAAGACGGACTCAAGCCTGCAGGCACTACCAGACACACTCACTGTGGTTGTAATTATACTGCTACCCTCTGGTTTCATGCAGCTATAGATTCCAACTAGCACACAATTACTTTGGGATCTTAATTCCTTAGAAAAAGTGGGAAAACACACACGTAAACAGTGATGTTTCTTTCTGTTAAAACATAGATGGCACCAACTGCTCAGTGTTGTTATTAACATCCATGTCCTCAGTTACCTGTCCTGGTATACCTGACATGGAATTATAGTGTGCTTTAATTGCTTTCTAGATGCCATTCTTGTTTGTTTTATATTTTAGTTGTATTGTTTGTATATCATTAAATAAAACATTTGTGTGATTTGTCTATCAGTGTATCAGTGTTTTGTTATGTGTTTTGATATGTTTTGTGTTTTTTTTTTGTGGCCCCAGAAAGAGTAGCTGCTGCTTCTGTAAAAGCTCATGGGAATCCAAATGAAGAAATAAACTAGAGCTTCCTACTACTGTGTCTGTGGCATATAAATAAAAACAGAAGGGATTCTATTTCTGTGGTCTGTGGGGACTGCTCTGTTATCACAGTGTTCTGATGTGTTCTCATGCTTCCCTGGCTGTTACCAAGGAGACGATGGCAGCATCACGTCCGAACCCAACCAGCGTTAATAAATTAACACCATGACTTTATGACTAATTAATATGTATAAATGGAACTCACGGCAAATCCGAAGGCTGATGCGCTGTGTCTCATGAATGAAACAGCTAGAGAGAGAAGAGAGAGAGGGAGAGAAAATAAATGATTGCCTGGGGAACAAAAGGCATAGGATTCTAACAGCAAAAGGAATGATTACAGTAACATCCATGTAAATATTGCTCTCCCACACGCAAACATGCACACACTTTTTATTATGTAAGAGTTCGCTCCCTGGGTGGGAGAAAGCTCAAAACACTGATAACCTATTCTGTTTGTACATAATTCATATTATCAGCACACCTAAGAGGAGCATTAATTATTCAGAGACTAGCACTTTGCTGTACTCATCTCTGAACAAAAATGGTATGGATTTGAACAGCTATAATCCTACACAGGGTACGTTTGAAATGTATTGAGAATGAAGATCTGTGAACACATTCCATTCGATTCCTTATCAATACTCAGTTGTTAGAGTTGAGAATGCAATAGAATAATTATCCATTGAAGCATCTTGTGCATTAGTAGCATTTGACTGAGTCTCTCATTAGTTATAATAACACACTTTATTCATCTGATTCTGACCCGATATTCTCCTGTTCACAACATCGTGTTCTGTTCCTCTGTGATGATGCATTCGTTTTCAGGTCGACAACAGTAACACAGGACTCCCTGTCGCTAGGAAGATCACCATGGAGACGGGCAGTCTGAGTGCGAACTGCGCTGGAGGAGAGTTTGTTTGTCTTCACCAGGGTTTTTATCTCAGTCTCTTTGATCCACCACTCGATGGCTGCCATGAAGGTTGTGATGGTTTGGGTTTTAGAAGGCTTCAAAAGGTTCTGTGGTGAAGGGTGCCATGGTGACAGACAGACCCACAATGCATGAAGGTACGACACTCTGGCAGACTGGCACCACATTACAAATACCAACAACCTCTTATCCCCTCCGTCATCACCGTAGGCCAGGTCGATACTAACAATACAAACAGACACCCGGAGGACAGAGTGACATATGAGCCTGTAAGTGTGATGGAAGGGAGGGGCTAGTGGGTGATGTGAGGGAGGGAGGGGCTGGTGGGTGATGGGAGGGAGGGAGGGGTTGGTGGGTGGGTGATGGGAGGGAGAGAGGGGCAGATAGGTGATGGGAGGGAGGGGCACATAGGTGATGTGAGGGAGGGAGGGGCTGGTGGGTGATGGGAGGGAGGGAGGGGTTGGTGGGTGGGTGATGGGAGGGAGGGAGGGGCAGATAGGTGATGGGAGGGAGGGAGGGGCTGGTGGGTGATGGGAGGGGCAGATGGGTGATGGTAGGGATGGAGGGGCAAATGGGTGATGGGAGGGAGGGGCTGGTGGGCGATGGGAGGGAGGGGGCTGGTGGGTGATGCTATTGAGCCATTCTAATGAGTGTAGCCTTGGTGAGGTTAGTTGAAGAAAGTTGAAGTAACATCACTCAGTATTTATAGGAGCTACAAGAGTCTTGAGAAGACATGAAAACATCAGTGTCGCTTGCACATAAAACATAAGAGATACAACAGTCTGTTAGCTGCGACAGCATAACAGGGTGAAGCAGGATGAATGGATCTGTTGGCTGTACTGTCAACATCCAGTCCTCTACAGGGAGCCCTGGCTTAGTGTGTTCCCAGCCCAGGCCGTCTGGAGGGAGGCTGGATCGAGACACCAGGATGCTTGCCAACGCAGCCTGTCAAGGCCTGCCTAGGCTCCAAGCTCTCCTCTCCCAGACCAGGACTGCATCACAAAATGGCACCCTATTCCATATACAGTGCCCTAGTCTAAACAGTGATGTTTTGGGAGGGGCTGGTGGGTGATGGGAGGGAGGGAGCTGGTGGGTGATAGGAGGGAGGGAGCTGGTGGGTGATTGGAGGGAGGGGGCTGGTGGGTGATGGGAGGGAGGGAGGGAGGGAGGGAGGGGGCTGGAGGGTGGGTGATGGGGGGAGGAGCTGGTGGGTGATGGGAGGGAGGGAGCTGGTGGGTGATGGGAGGGAGGGAGGGGGCTGGTGGGTGGGTGATGGGGGGAGGAGCTGGTGGGTGATGGGAGGGAGGGGGCTGGTGGGTGATGGGAGGGAGGGAACTGGTGGGTGATGGGAGGGAGGGGGGGGCTGGTGGGTGATGGGAGGAAGGGGATGGAGGGTGGGTGATGGGAGGGAGGGAGGGAGGGAGGGAGGAGTTGATGGGTGATAGGAGGGAGGGGGCAGGTGGGTGATGAGAGGGAGGGAGCTGGTGAGTGATAGGAGGGAGGGGGCAGGTGGGTGATGAGAGGGAGGGGGCTGGTGGGTGATGGGAGGGAGGGGGCTGGTGGGTGATAGAAGGGAGGGGGCTGGTGGGTGATGTGAGGGAGGGGCCTGGTGGGTGATGTAAGGGAGGGGGCTGGTGAGTGATGGGAGGGAGGGAGCTGGTGGGTGATGGGGGGGAGGGAGGAGTCTGGTGGGTGATGGGAGGGAGGGATCGGGCTGGTTGGTGATGTAAGGTAGGGGGCTGGTGGGTGATGGGAGGGAGGGGGCTGGTGGGTGATGGGAGGGAGGGAGGGGGCTGGTGGGTGATGTAAGTGAGGGAGGGGCTGGTGAGTGATGGGAGGGAGGGAGGGGCCTGGTGGGTGATGTAAGGGAGGGGGCTGGTGAGTGATGGGAGGGAGGGAGCTGGTGGGTGATGGGAGGGAGGGAGGAGTCTGGTGGGTGATGGGAGGGAGGGATGGGGCTGGTTGGTGATGTAAGGTAGGGGGCTGGTGGGTGATGGGAGGGAGGGGGCTGGTGGGTGATGGGAGGGAGGGAGGGGGCTGGTGGGTGATGTAAGTGAGGGAGGGGCTGGTGAGTGATGGGAGGGAGGGAGGGGGCTGGTGGGTGATGGTTAGTTGAAGAAAGTTGAAGAAACATCGCTCAGTATTTATAGGATGAATAAGACTCTTGAGAAGACATGAAAACATCAATCTCGCTCTATTCTCTGTTGCTGATATACTGTTGGTAATTGGTTTACTCAGCTTTGCTTTCAGAGGCACTCGGCATCTCAGAAAAAAACCTTCAGTGTAAAATCAAAGAGAGGTACCACAGTACTCAGCTGATAACACAGATTTATCAGGGAGTCAACCAGGCCTGGCAGACAAGCAGCCCTGTAGCTGGGGAAGAGAACATAGATATAGAAAGATACAGATGAGGTTGTTGTTATAGTTGATAGAGGCTGCATCCATTGTTGGCTTGATGACTGCACTATCGACATATTCACATCGGATTCATTCTTACACACAATGTATACATCATCTTCTGTGGAAAACATACAGGAGAGTTTTGAATTTAATTTATTCTGTTGTATTCTGTAGAAAATGTAGTCAACAGAGAGGTGGCTCCTCTGTCTCCGCAGTATTAAAATTAAATTGTGTAACTCTTCCCTCCTCATCTTCGACCATCCCCTCTAACACAGACAGCCTTTTCTCATCTTCCCCTCTCTCCCTCTCTCTCTTTCTCTCTATGTCCAACGCTGATCAGAGAAGTGAGACTGGGTATTTCCCTAAGTGAGACAAATAGCAGTGTCACTCTCAGCGGCACCTAAACACATCTCATTTCTTTACCTCATTTCTCAACATGTCAGATACACATTTGTACACATACGGTACCAGTCAAAAGTTTGGACTCATTCAAGGGTTATTCTTTATTTTTACTATTTTCTACATTGTAAAATAATAGTAAAAACATCAAAACTACGAAATAACACATTCATGTATTCGCCAAAAAAGTGTTAAAAATATTCAAATATATTTTCGATTTTAGATTATTCAAAGTAGGCACAGTTTTTCTTGATGACAGCTTTGCACACTGTTGGGATTCTCTCAACCAGCTTCACCTGGAATGCTTTTCAAACAGTCTCGAAGGAGTTCCCACATATGCTGAGCACTTGTTGGTGGCATTTCCTGAGCACTTGTTGGTGGCATTTCCTGAGTACTTGTTGGTTGGCTTTTCCAACTCAACCCAAACCATCTCAATTGAGTTGAAGTCATGTGATTGTGGAGGCCAGGTCATCTGATGCAGCACTCCATCACTCTCTTTCTTAGTGAAATAGCCCTTACACAGCCTGGAGGTGTGTTGGGTCATTGCCCTGTTGAAAAACAAATAATAGTCCCACTAAGTGCAAACCAGATGGGATGGCGTATCGCTGCAGAATGCTGTGGTAGCCATGCTGGTTAAGTGTGCCTTGAATTCTAAATAAATGACAGACAGTGTCACCAACAAAGTACCCCCACACCATCACACCTCCTAATCCATGCTTCACGGTGGGAACCACACATGCGGAGATCATCCGTTCACCTACTCTGCATCTCACAAAGACACGGCAGTTAGAACCAAACATCGCACATTTGGACTAATCAGACCAAAGGACAGATTTCCACCGGTCTAATGTCCATTGCTCGTGTTTCTTGGCCCAAGCAAGTCTCTTCTTATTATTGGTGTCCTTTAGTAGTGGTTATTTTGCAGCAATTCGACAGTGAATGCCTGATTCATGCAGTCTCCTCTGAACAGTTGATGTTGAGATGTGTCTGTACTTATTATTATTAGCATTTATTTGGCTTGCAATTTCTGAGGCTAGTAACTGTAACGAACTTATCCTCTGCAGCAGAGGTAACTCTGGGTCTTCCTTTCCTGTGGCGGTCCTCATGAGAGCCAGTTTCATCATAGCGCTTGATGGTCTTTGCGACTGCACTTGTAGAAACTTTCAACGTTCTTAAAATTTTCCGTATTGACTGACCTTCATGTCTTAAAGTAATGATGGACTTAGCTTATTTGAGCTGTTCTTGCCATAATATGGAGTTATTTTACCAAATAGGGCTATCTTCTGTATACCACTCCTACCTTGTCACAACACAACTGATTCGCTCAAATGCATTAAGGAGGAAAGAAATTCTGCAAATTAACTTTTAACAAGGCACCCCTGCTAATTGAAATGCATTCCAGGTAACTACCTCATGAAGCTGGTTGAGAGAATGCCAAGTGTGTGCAAAGCTTTCATTTAGGCAAAGGGTGGCTACTTTGAAGAATCTCAAATATATTTTGATTTGTTTAACACTTTTTTGGTTACTACATGATTCCATTTGTGTTATTTCATAGTTTTGATATCTTCACTATTATTCTACAATGTAGAAAATAGTAAAAATAAAGCAAAACCCTTGAATGAGTAGGTGTGTCTAAACTTTTGACTGGTACTGTATATGACTACGACTTTACCACAGCATCTTGTAAAACTTCAGACATTAACTTAGTAAGTAAGTAAATACGTTTACACTGAGAGATTCCAGGCCATGCTGTGTTTAGATTAAACTTTTTTACAGAGTGAAGAAGTGATATGCCTAATGCATAAACTTCATATTAGTGCCATTGTGTATGGCTAAAGTGTCATCAAGGTAAAGGGTGGCTACTTTGAAGAATCTCAAATATAAAAAATATTTTGATTTGTTTAACACGTTTTATTAACACAAGTGTTATTTCATAGTTTTGATGTCTTCACTATTATTCTACAACGTGGAAAATAGTACAAATAAAGAAAAACCCTTGAATGAGTAGATGTGTCCAAACTTTTGACTGGTACTGTATGTGACATAATGTGTACATATAAATCTGGTGATATACTGCACACACACACACACACACACACACACACACACACACACACACACACACTCACTCACTCACTCACTCACTCACTCACTCACTCACTCACTCACTCACTCACTCACTCACTCACTCAGTCACACCACACTCAAGAATCAGTTTGCATTTTTAGATATATTATAAATCAAGTCTCATTTTAGTACTGTAATGACTACCTTCCCTAAGACAGTGATTAGGGACTTGGCCCTAAACACCTGCAAAGACCCAAGAAGATCTGAGATAGAGATTCTAAGGAACCTGTAAGGGTTTTATCTACAGCTGTAAAGTCCTAATTATCAGCCTGTTATGTAAGGACTGTGACTGGGTGGAAGCCAAGCCAAGGCTGGGTCGTTCAGGTGGCAGGCTAATCTGAGCCCAGGGACAGAAGCTGCAACACTCGGCTTGGTTTTAATACCGTCATACCGTTGAATCTATTTCTTTGTAGTCTTTTAATACATTTTAATATTTGTAGCTACTTTCTAAGTATATACCTGCAGTTAACCTGTGCAGTATGTTAGGATATCAAATGGATCACGTTCTTCATTTAACTTGTCACATTATTTTGCATGAGGAAGCTTACCGTAGTTCCCCAGAACAGTTGAGCCAGTCAAGTGTTTGTTTGTAAATGGCACAACGGGTGAAAGCGTGAGCAGGTGAATCTAGCTGTGTATTGACAGCGTGTCGTGTTTTATATTGAAAGTAAACAGTGTTTTTTGCTTCAATAGTATGATCAGGGACATGCAACTATAATTTTTCTTCACAGAAAATACATTAGGGCAACACATTTAGCAGAAAATAGCTTAATTTTCATCAGATGACAACAGATGTGCAACGCTATTTGGCTGGTAGCCACACAAGTAAATGAGCTTACAATGAAAGAGCAAGTAGTTTTTGCAAAAATTATGCATGTTTGTTATCAATGTTTATCATAGAAAGAATGTAACCGGCTACATTTCCTAATGTTTTGTTTAAAGTTAATCTGGCATTTTACTGGAGAAAAGTAGGCTGGCTACACTGAGAAAAGTAACAGAGAAAAGTAGCTCAAATCAAATTTTATTGGTCACATACACATGGTTAGCAGATGTTAATGCGAGTGTAGCGAAATGCTTGTGCTTCTAGTTCCGACAGTGCAGTAATATCTAACAAGTAATCTAACAATTTCACAACAACTACCTTATACACACAAGTGTAAAGGGATGAATAAGAATATGTACATATAAATACATTGGATGAGCGATGGCCGTGCGGCATAGGCAAGATGCGTACAGTATATACATATGAGATGAGCAGTGTAAGGTATGTAAACATTATATAAAGTGGCATTGTTTAAAGTGACTAGTGACACATTTATTACATCCAATTATTAATTATTAAAGTGGCTAGACGGTTGAGTCTGTATGTTGGCAGCAGCCACTCGATGTTAGTGACGGCAACTGAGAAGTGAAAAGTGCAACTGAAGCATGAAATGAGTCTGATGCCGAGCAGAAATTACAATAAAGAAGCATTTTACATCTGTTTACAAAACGTAGCAAGATAGTTCTTATGTGTTATATCTTTTTTTCCTGCGTGAAAACACAGAATTCTGCTTTAATGCAACTCCTAAGTTTAATTTAGTGGTTCATCTAAGTAAGAGGCTGAATTAATAAGGTGACAGGGCATCATATTGTAACGCTCGTCGGAAGGATGAGACCAAGGTGCAGCGTGGTACGTGTTCATGATTCTCTATTAAATCCGAACTCCAAACAAAACAACAAAAGAACAACGAACGCCACGTTCCATAGGCTACGCAGAGCTAACAAAAAAACAACATCCCACAACCTAAGGTGGCAAATCATGCTGCCTAAGTATGATTCCCAATCAGAGACAACGATAGACAGCTGTCCCTGATTCAGAAACATACCCCGCCAAAACATAGAAACACAAAACCTAGAAATAAAGAACATAGAATTCCCACCCAAACCACACCCTGACCAAACCAAATAGAGACATAAAAAAGCTCTCTAAGGTCAGGGCGTGACACATATTGTGTAAGCTTTCTGACATGTTTGAGAAGTCAAAGACCATTGAATGAGTTATTTGTGCAGCTGCCACTACCTTGATCTCCTTGCGTTTTTTCTCCTCTCTGTTCTCCACCTGTCTTCTCCTCCTACTCTTCTCTGAGCAGAGCAGGCAGGCCCGTTCCCCTAGCGCAGGTATTCCCAAACTGGGGTACGGGTACGAGCAATGCCGGCCGGGGATACGCCAAATGAAAACGCGATTCGCATTTTTTCCCCCACATTTTCAAACAGTATATTTATATTTTCCAACGGGGATATACACTTGGGTGACATTTTTTTCTCGCCTGAGTAGCCTCGTTTCACTGCCAAAAATAAAATTGAACAATATAGTGTTCAGCGAAATAACAACACAATGTCAAATACTGGTAGCCTAGTCAAATAATTAACATCCAATCACATGAACCGTTATTCTCTCGAGGGAATTCCACTAACGGTCCGTATCTGTACTGATGGCGCAAAAGTCATGACAGGGAGACATAGTGGAGTGGTAACGCGTGTACAAGCAGTTGCTCCTGACGCCACTTGGGTACACTGCAGCATCCACCGAGAGGCTCTTGCTGCCAAGAGAATGCCTGACAGCTTGAAAGACATTTTGCACATTACAGTGAAAATTGTTAACTTTGTTAAAGCAAGGCCCCTGAACTCGTGGGTATTTTCTGCACTATGCAATGATATGGGCACCGACCATGTAACGCTTTTACAACAAACAGAAATGCGTTGGTTATCAATGGGCAAAGTATTGACACATTTTTTAAATTGGGAGACGAATTTAAAGTTTTCTTTACTGACCATAATTTTCACTTGTCTGACCGCTTGCATTATGACGAGTTTCTCACACGACTAGCCTATCTGGGTGATTTTCTTTTCTCGCCTGAATTATCTGAATCTAGAATTACAGGGACAGATTACAACTATATTCAATGTACGGGGCAAAATTGAGGCTATGATTAAGAAGTTGGAGCTCTTCTCTGTCTGAATTAACAAGGACAACTCACAGGTCTTTCCATCACACATGTGAACCGTGGAATTACGGTATGCCTGTCACTTTCCTATCATTTCCAAAACGTGCTTATTGCGCTGCAGACTACACGCACGTTGTACATTCAGATCGACAGAACCAGACGAGCAGCTTGTGGCTGTTAGGATGCTCCTTAGGGCTGACAAACTTTACACCACATCAATGTCTCAAAATGTGGCAACCGCAGTGAGCTGTTGAACTGAGAGGAAGTGGCTTGATGGAAAGATGTCCCGATGAAGGCAGCTTCCTGTCTAATGTACTGTATTTTATCTAAGCGATAGAGTGTGCAGCTACCCTCTTTTTCTTTCTTGGTGAAAGATAACCATTCTCCTCCTAAAGGAAGAACTGCATCCTAGAGTGTGAATCAAATCAAATGATATTTGTCACATGCGCCAAATACAACAGGTGTAGACCTTAGCATAAAATGCTTACTTACAAGCCCTTAACCAACAATGCAGTTCAAGAAAGAGTTGAGAAAAGATTTACTAAATTTACTAAAGTAAAATATTATAAAAAGTAACTCAATAAAATAACAATAACGAGGCTATATACAGGAGTTCCGGTACTGAGTCAATGTGCAGGGGTACATGTTAGTTAAGGTAATTTGTACATGTAGTTCTGGGTAAAGTGACTATGCATAGATAATAGACAATGCATAGCGGCAGTGAAAAAACAAATGGGGGGGTGTCAATGTAAATAGTCTGGGTGGCCATTTCATTAATTGTTCAGCAGTCTTATGGCTTGGCATTTTGGTCCCAGACTTGTCGCTCTGGTACCGCTTGCCTTGCGGTAGCAGAGAGAACAGTCTATGACTAGGGTGACTGGATTCTTTTAATAATTTTTTGGGCCTTCCTCTGACACCGCCTGGTATAGAGGTCCTTGATGGCAGGAAGCTTGGCCCCAGGGCCGTATGCATTTCCCTCTGTAGCGCCTTATGGTCAGATGCCGAGCAGTTGCCATACCAGGCGGTGATGCAACCAGTCAGGATGCTCTTGATGGTGCAGCTGTAGAACTTTTTGAGGATCTGGGGATCCATGCCAAATCTTTTCAGTCTCCTGAGGGGGAAAAGGTGTTATCATGCCCTCTTCACGACTGTTTTGGTGTGTTTGGACCGTGACAGTTCATTGGTGATGTGGACATCAAAGAACTTGAAACTCTCGACCCGCTCCACTATGGTTGAGAGTATCCACTACTCTCGACCCGCTCCCCGTCGATGTTAATGGGGGCCTGTTCGGCCCACCTTCTCCTGTAGTCCACGATCAGCTCCTTTTTCTTGCTCACATTGAGGGAGAGCTTTCAGACCTCCTCCCTATAGACAAGCTCATCGTTGTCGGTGATCAGGCCTACCACTGTTGTGTCGTCAGCAAATGTAATGATTGTGTTGGAGTCTTGTTTGGCCACGCAGTCGGGGGTGAACAGGGAGTACAAGAAGGGACTAAGCATGCACCTCTGAGTTGCCCCAGTGTTGAGGATCAGTTTTGTGGACACTATGGTGTTGAAAGCTGAGCTGTAGTCAATTAACTTTATTCTCACATAGGTGTTCCTTTTGTCCAGGGGGTTAATTGAGATTGCGTCATCCGTGGATATGTTGGGGCGGTATGTGAATTGGAGTGGGTCTAGGGTTTCCGGGATGATGGAGTTGATGTGAGCCATGATCAGCCTATTAAAGCACTTCATGGCTACTGACGTGAGTGCTACGGAGCGGTAATCATTTAGGCAGGTTACCTTCGCTTCCTTGGGCACAGGAACTATGGTGGTCTGGTTGGTACCCAGTCCTAGGTACTTTGAATGAACCCTAGGGTAAATCCCTAACATGCTGACCAGACCGGACACGTCGCGTGCGCGAGCGTCGCAAAATAAATTTTGAAATCCATGTTATTCAATTATTGCACCCACACTGCTCGCGCGCCAACGAGCGTCTGCGATGCCAAGGGCCAAAATAGAACTCCTTTCTATTTCTCTCCCATCTCCTCATTGGTTTATAGAAGCAGGTACCCATCTCCTCATTGGTTATACCCACGTGGGTGATTGAAAGACGAACTGTTTTGCCAGTGGTTGTGGTAATACTATGAAAGTGTAGATGCCGATCACCATATAAATTCAAAGATGAAAAAGGCTGGAAGGAGGAGAGATGAGTAGAAACGATTTGGTTGGCCATTTTATGCCTGGATTAATTGTCGGAGTAGAGGACCTTGTGCATATCAGGTAAAATAACAACTCAATGTTTATATCTCAGGACAAATTAGCTAGCAACAGTAAGCTAGCTTAATAGGACAAATTAGCTAGCATGTGCAAGCTAACTAGCTAAATTGCCATACATGTTTAATGCTTTTCGACCTCTCCCCAAATGAATGACATTGGTTCAGAGTTTGTTTTGATATTTTAACCTGCGTGTCGTGATTGCGTTTGGTGTGGGGGGATAAAATACATTTATGCACGATGGCGTAAGCGCGCAGCCAAGTTTGGGGTCCGTGTAACAGGGAATCAATACTAATTCCATGAGAACTAAACATATCACAGAAAGCAAGGGGACAAGCATCACATCTCGCCCTTTTAAATCCCAACTCTCCCTCCTTTTCATTTAAAACCCATAATACCCCCTGCTATGACAAATAGTCACAGGAATAATTTGTGACTAAAAAAAAACATTTTATTACATCCCTCCTCCCAGTGGACAGACCCAGGTTCCTGGGTGTGAAATGGAGTTGCAGGGCAGTGATGACAATTTTTATTATATTTTTTTATTTTACCTTTATTTAACTAGGCAAGTCAGTTAAGAACAAATTCTTACTTTCAATGATGGCCTAGGAACAGTGGGTTAACTGCCTTGTTCAGGGGTAGAACAACAGATGTTTACCTTGTCAGCTCGGGGATTTGATCTTGCAACCTTCCAGTAACTTGTCCAACGCTCTAACCACTAGGCTGCCTGCTGCCCCAATAGGAGGGGAGTAGAGGTGAGGGGCGGGGCAGGGGTGATCCACCAAGCCCTCCTGTAATGCCAGTCAATGATCCTGGGAGAGTCCAACTGAATTGGGGAGGGTGATCTGCAATCTGCATCCATATAGCATCTCTAATCTTACACTGAACAAAAAATATAAACGCAACATGTAAAGTGTTGGTCCCATGTTTCATGAGCTGAAATAAAAGATATAAGAAGTTGTCCATATGCACAAAAATCTTACTTCTCTCGAATGTTAGTGCACATTTCTCCTTTGCCAAGATAATCCATCCACCTCACAGTTGTGGCATATCAAGAAGCTGATTAAACAGCATGATCATTACACAGGTGTAGTGCACCTTGTGCTGGGAACAATAAAAGGCCACTCTAAAATGTGCAGTTTTGTCACACAACACAATGCCACAGATGTCTCAAGTTTTAAGGGAGCGTGCAGTTGGCATGGTGAATGTCCACCAGAGCTGTTGCCAGAGAATTGAATATTCATTTCTCTGCCATAAGCAATTCTCCAACGTTGTTTTAGAGAATTTGGCAGTACGTCCAATCGGCCTCACAACCGTCATGTGGGTGAGGGGTTTGCTGATGTCAACGTTGTGAACAGAGTGCCCCATGGTGGCGGTGGGGTTATGGTATGGGCAGGCATAAGCTACGGACAACGAACACAATTGCATTTTATCGATGGCAATTTGAATGCACAGAGATACCATGACGAGATCCTGAGGCTCATTGTGAGCTCCATTGTGAGACCCATTGTGAGACCCATTTTTTTAAAGGTATGTATACTCAGTCATGTGAAATTGGCTGATTTCCTTATATGAACTGTAACTCAGTAAAATCATTTAAAATTGTTGCGTTTATATTTTTGTTCAGTATAGATGTAGTGCTGTCAGAGAACAATATATAAACCCCCCTCTGAGTGTAGAGAGAACAGAAAGAAAGAAAGAAAGAAAGAAAGAAAGAAAGAAAGAAAGAAAGAAAGAAAGAAAGAAAGAAAGAAAGAAAGAAAGAAAGAAAGAAAGAGAGAGAGAGAGACTGATCTTGAGAATGCAGCAGTAATTGGTTTTGTGATTTCAATGACTATCAATGAATATGTGAAATTAAATCATCTGCTTGGCAAAAGCCTCAGTGCCAGTGATATTACGTGGGAGAATACGAACACTGCTTCCATGAATTCACCCACTTTGCCATGGAGAGACTGGTAGCTAGCCTGGTTGTTCCATTAGTCAGGCTAATGTTGATGCTCTGAGGTTGATTCCTATAGTATAGTCCTATTACACTGTATCTCAGTGAGAACATCCTATTCCATTTTAATCTATAGTAGTTTAAATGGTCCATAGGTTGTTATTGGTTAACTTTTGGTGGTTTAGAGAAAACGATACTAGAGTAATGCAACCCAGAATGTAACACGCTTCACCAAAGTGAGTGCCATTGTGATTCCAGGAAAACACAGAGTTCATTGAAATAATGAGGAGAAAAAAACTAGAATCTAGCTCAGAGGAAGACTTTCAAACTTTCGTGGAAATGGGAATGCTCTAGAAATCACTGGCAGGCAACTCCAAATGATGAATATTCAGATCCCTGAGGTGTGTGTGTATGTGTGTATGTGTGTCTGTGTGTGTATGTGTGTGTATGTGTGTCTGTGTGTGTATGTGTGTCTGTGTGTATGTGTGTCTGTGTGTGTGTCTGTGTGTGTATGTGTGTGTATGCGTGTATGTGTGTCTGTGTGTGTGTCTGTGTGTGTATGTGTGTCTGTGTGTATGTGTGTGTGTGTGTGTATGTGTGTCTGTGTGTATGTGTGTCTGTGTGTGTATGTGTGTCTGTGTGTATGTGTGTCTGTGTGTGTGTCTGTGTGTGTATGTGTGTGTGTCTGTGTGTATGTGTGTGTACTGGTGCACGTCTGCATGTACTACATAAGAGTGAGGTTGAGAAAAGGGTCATTAAGAGGTTAGCTATGGCTTAGTGTTATTTTTTAATTTATTTGTTCAGAATAATTGATTATTGTAATGCAGTGTAGCGTACAAGCATTTCACTGTAACTTTTATACCTGCAGTGAACTGTGTGTGTGATATTTACAATTTGATTTGATTTTACGTGATTTAGTCCTTTATTTTGGTCTGTTAGCTAATTGTCTCATGTTGATAAAGATAACTAAATCCCTGGTGCAGCAGTAGCTTGTTAAAACAAAGCCCTTGGTTTCCGGTTCTTTCCTCCTTAATTAACAGGCTCCCACTGCCGACCGCTCAGACCGCTCCCCTTCCTCCCAAATCACCACCTCCGTCCTCCCCTTCACAGAGCCTGAGACCACTCCTCTTCACAGACCTCTCAGACCGCTCCCCTTCCTCCCAAATCACCACCTTCGTCCTCCCCTTCACAGACCTCTCAGACCGCTCCCCTTCCTCCCAAATCACCACCTTTGTCCTCCCCTTCACAGAGCCTGAGACCACTCCTCTTCACAGAGCCTGAGACCACTCCCCTTCACAGAGCCTGAGACCACTCCTCTTCACAGAGCCTGAGACCACTCCCCTTCACAGAGCCTGAGACCACTCCCCTTCACAGACCTCTCAGACCGCTCCCCTTCCTCCCAAATCACCACCTCCGTCCTCCCCTTCACAGAGCCTGAGACCACTCCTCTTCACAGAGCCTGAGACCACTCCTCTTCACAGAGCCTGAGACCACTCCTCTTCACAGAGCCTGAGACCACTCCTCTTCACAGAGCCTGAGACCACTCCTCTTCACAGAGCCTGAGACCACTCCCCTTCACAGAGCCTGAGACCACTCCTCTTCACAGAGCCTGAGACCACTCCCCTTCACAGACCTCTCAACCGCTCCCCTTCCTCCCAAATCACACCCTTCGTCCTCCCCTTCACAGAGCCTGAGACCACTCCCCTTCACAGAGCTTGAGACCACTCCCCTTCACAGAGCTTGAGACCACTCCTCTTCACAGAGCCTGAGACCACTCCTCTTCACAGAGCTTGAGACCACTCCCCTTCACAGAGCTTGAGACCACTCCTCTTCACAGAGCCTGAGACCACTCCTCTTCACAGAGCCTGAGACCACTCCCCTTCACAGAGCTTGAGACCACTCCTCTTCACAGAGCCTGAGACCACTCCTCTTCACAGAGCCTGAGACCACTCCTCTTCACAGAGCCTGAGACCACTCCTCTTCACAGAGCCTGAGACCACTCCCCTTCACAGAGCCTGAGACCACTCCTCTTCACAGAGCCTGAGACCACTCCTCTTCACAGAGCCTGAGACCACTCCCCTTCACAGAGCCTGAGACCACTCCTCTTCACAGAGCCTGAGACCACTCCTCTTCACAGAGCCTGAGACCACTCCCCTTCACAGAGCCTGAGACCACTCCCCTTCACAGAGCCTGAGACCACTCCTCTTCACAGAGCCTGAGACCACTCCCCTTCACAGAGCCTGAGACCACTCCCCTTCACAGAGCCTGAGACCACTCCCCTTCACAGAGCCTGAGACCACTCCTCTTCACAGAGCCTGAGACCGCTCCTCTTCACAGAGCCTGAGACCACTCCTCTTCACAGAGCCTGAGACCACTCCTCTTCACAGAGCCTGAGACCACTCCCCTTCACAGAGCCTGAGACCACTCCTCTTCACAGAGCCTGAGACCACTCCCCTTCACAGAGCCTGAGACCACTCCTCTTCACAGAGCCTGAGACCGCTCCTCTTCACAGAGCCTGAGACCACTCCCCTTCACAGAGCCTGAGACCACTCCCCTTCACAGAGCCTGAGACCACTCCCCTTCACAGAGCCTGAGACCACTCCTCTTCACAGAGCCTGAGACCACTCCTCTTCACAGAGCCTGAGACCGCTCCTCTTCACAGAGCCTGAGACCGCTCCTCTTCACAGAGCCTGAGACCACTCCTCTTCACAGAGCCTGAGACCACTCCTCTTCACAGAGCCTGAGACCACTCCTCTTCACAGAGCCTGAGACCACTCCTCTTCACAGAGCCTGAGACCACTCCTCTTCACAGAGC
Source organism: Salvelinus fontinalis (assembly GCF_029448725.1). Lineage (NCBI taxonomy): Eukaryota > Metazoa > Chordata > Actinopteri > Salmoniformes > Salmonidae > Salvelinus > Salvelinus fontinalis. The sequence continues at coordinate 33,907,513 of NC_074683.1, forward strand.
CTGAGACCACTCCTCTTCACAGAGCCTGAGACCACTCCTCTTCACAGAGCCTGAGACCACTCCTCTTCACAGAGCCTGAGACCACTCCTCTTCACAGAGCCTGAGACCACTCCCCTTCACAGAGCCTGAGACCACTCCCCTTCACAGACCTCTCAGACCGCTCCCCTTCCTCCCAAATCACCACCTCCGTCCTCCCCTTCACAGAGCCTGAGACCACTCCTCTTCACAGAGCCTGAGACCACTCCCCTTCACAGAGCCTGAGACCACTCCTCTTCACAGAGCCTGAGACCACTCCCCTTCACAGACCTCTCAACCGCTCCCCTTCCTCCCAAATCACACCCTTCGTCCTCCCCTTCACAGAGCCTGAGACCACTCCTCTTCACAGAGCCTGAGACCACTCCTCTTCACAGAGCCTGAGACCACTCCTCTTCACAGAGCCTGAGACCACTCCTCTTCACAGAGCCTGAGACCACTCCTCTTCACAGAGCCTGAGACCACTCCTCTTCACAGAGCCTGAGACCGCTCCTCTTCACAGCGGCCCAATTTAAAAGTAGACACATCCGACATAGCTTTCCCCCACTGCTGAGCTGCAATATGTTGTGTTTAATAATTCAGACCCTACAGCACTAGGTGGCTCTGCTCTGGCTGAGAGGACCGCTCCAGTCCACAGCCTGCAGAACCAGGGGAAGAACCCACCTCTCTCTCTCCCCCTGCTTCCCCCTCCTTCCCCTGCCTCCCTCTTTCCCCCCACCTCCTCTCCCCTGCCCTGCCTCCCTCTGCTTTCCCCTCCCCCTCTCTCTCACTCTACAGTCCACACTGGCTCCCCCAGCCTCCCTTTTCCTGCAGCACCTCCCAGGCTTTCTCCCACATCGATTTCAGTGCACACGATCGATTCCTTTAGTAAGGGAAGTGCCACCTGGGATTCTGCTGCCTGCCACCGAGGCTTCTGTTGTTATGATGAGTTTGTGCCAAATAAAGTGGGGTGCAGGCGCCTGGACTAAAGCAGGGTACAAATATACAGTACATTACAGGAGACAGTCCTTGGTGGTATCAACATTGACCCACAACAACAAGAAGGACATGGAAAGTGGTACAAATGTTATGTTCTGAGGTAAAACAGTCTCTACAGTGTCAGTACATATGATATACAGTATTTTCCTCACAGCTCTGATTAACATCATGCCGCGTGCTAAAGGACATCTCAGAACATTCTCTCAGTAAAACACAGCATAGCAACAGCATCACCGTTCAAAGTCCCCCAGGTTGTTTTGTTCACTGACTGTCTGCAAAGGCTTACAGCACCTCATTACAATAAATACAAACTCACTCGCTGTTGACTCCAGTACTAATTAAATCCTGTGGGATTGTGTCTGCCTACTGTAATCTACTGCATCTACCGCATACAGCTCACAGCATTAGATTTCGTTTTGTCTGCGTTATTTTCTCTTATTACAAATCCATGCAGTAAGCTGGCAAATTACGGTTATATCCATTTGAAAAGCATTTTTGCACTATTAAAGATCTGCCGGTGGAGAACTGTCCAATCTACAGGATCTGACTGAGGTCATTTACATTGAGCCGTGGGAGGGCGCAGTGAGAAGCCAACAGAGGAACAGCTTAATTGGGAGAATTCAGGACAAATACGATGGAGAGAAATAATTGATGTGTGTTTTCTCAGTCTGGTTTTTACCGTCAAAGACCTGAAAGACAGACCTTGACTGTAAGAACCTTCGGAAACAATGGCAACAGAGGGCTAGAGATCTAACAATGTTACCACCACTGCCAATGGTTACAACTATGTGTGCCATGTTCTCCTCTGCACACACAATGTTTCTGTTGAACCAACATGGAATAGCAGTTGAATTGACCACTGTGCCCAGTGGGATAGTTTAATGGAAAAATCCCTGGTATAAATTCAACTTTAAGGGGAGAGGGCTGAATAAGAGTGGGGATTCTTCAAACAAAAGCACACACAGTACAGTTACAGTTTAGGATGTATGACCTGTGTGTATTAAAGTGTTTTGTTGTGGCTTACAGCGTGTGACGTTGCTCTGCTGTTACTATGTTAATCCCCCACGTGGAATGACTTAATACCACACACATACACACCAGCACACAAGCACACGTACACCCACACATGCACACACAAAGAAACACACACAAAGAAACACACACAAAGAAACACACAAAAAGAAACACACACAAAGAAACACACACAAAGAAACACACACAAAGAAACACACACAAAGAAACACACACTAAGAAGCACACACAAAGAAACACACACAAAGAAACACACACAAAGAAACACACACAAAGAAACACACACATAGAAACACACAGACTGTGTAATAAATACACAAACACATTCACCTTTCCCTTGCAGCTATTTCAGTTTAGCCACCAACACATTAACACACCAACAAACAACATTACAACCATTTACTAAACAAACTTATTATTAGCTTTCAAATCTTTCAGGACTGCTTATTTGCCAGTGGCAAGAATTTACACTGCCGCAGCCTGATATCAAGCAGTTTATGATTCATTATCCTGGATTACTGTAGGGTAATTAAACAGTCTGGATATAAAAAATAAAAAAGCCTTTAGACAGGATGAGAACAGGATATCAGGGCTCTACAGTGCAACCATTTTACTTGCATATGCACCTAAATATTTTGCTGTGCGACCTGGAATTTTTATTTAGGAGCACCAGTGTTTCTAGAAAAATTCAAGATTCTAGCTTTAATTTAAAAAATAGTTTTCATTGTGTTCCTAAACATCTCTTCTATGCGCTTTCATTTTTCAATTTAGGCGCACGGGGGATGTCAGAGTAGAGCCCTGAATACATCTGTTTGGTTCCTATGTTAAAGCCATTGAGTGCAGAGCTGAGTCTGACAGCTGCCTGGTGCCTGCCTTGTTGTGGCTGCCTTGATGTGTGAAAAGGTACGCTTTGTAACCAGCGCTATCTTGGCATGTCTAATCTGGGGTGATGGATCGAGGTCACTAACAGCAGCCTAGTGCTGTCTCCTCCCAGCTCCATGTAAGTTCCACGGTTCCACGGTGCCTCTTGAGACCAGGCTAACTGGCTGTGGAGTCATCTCCTTTTTTTTCATGAATAACATGAATAACATTATTCAGAATAACATTATTCAGCTGAGCTCAGATTACACACAGACCGACCAGCAGTGGTCCTCCGTAGTACACCTGCTCTATCCTAACCCTCGCTTTACAGCCACATAAACACACACACACACACACAGGAACACACACACACACATGCAAGCACACATAAACACACAGGAATACACACACACATGCAAGCACACATACAGACACACATGCAAGCACACACACACACACACACACACACACACACACACACACACAAACACACACAACACCAATTTCATTCTCAGCTCATCTTGAAATGCAGCAGTGCTGCTCAGCAGGTGAATCTGTGGTCCCGTGTGAGGGATGAAAAGGCAATAGGTCGTTTTTTTCATTGGGTAATCAGTCTGATGGAGAAGGAAACATTTGCAGCATCAATCTACAGCTCTGTATCTACAGGGTTTGCAGCATCACTCTACAGTTCTGTATCTACAGGGTTTGCAGCATCAATCTACAGCTCTGTACCTACAGGGTTTGCAGCATCACTCTACAGTTCTGTATCTACAGGGTTTGCAGCATCAATCTACAGCTCTGTACCTACAGGGTTTGCAGCATCACTCTACAGTTCTGTATCTACAGGGTTTGCAGCATCACTCTAAAGCTCTGTATCTACAGGGTTTGCAGCATCACTCTACAGTACTGTATCTACAGGGTTTGCAGCATCACTCTACAGCTCTGTATCTACAGGGTTTGTCAGTCTCAAATAGAGGACTGTCAGCAGGAACAGATGTGTAATGTTTCTGGCCTCAGTTGTCTTTCACCTTCCCTCTCTCTCTCTCTGCCACTTTATTATCATTCCTCTCAGTCCCATTTTGAGATTCTACTGGGTTTCACTCTTCTCTTTCCCTCACCTACTCCAGGGCAAATAACAGCATCTGGTTACTGGCTGGCTGACGCCCAGCTGACAGTTATACCGAGGGCAGCAGCCCTTGAAGAAATTTAAACAGTTACTGTCTGCCAGCTCTCTGCGGTAGTGCTCCTCTTCAGCGCTCCACAGAGAGTCTCTGGTGAGTCTCTGCTCTCTATGACAAAACGTGGGTTGGGGAACATCTCACAGAGAGAGTCCAGTGTATGCTGTGCAATCTCTTCTATCACTTTCTCTCTGTTTCTCTTCCTCTTGCTCTCTTTGTCTCTGACTCCTGCCCAGAAAGCCGAGGCTCTCTCTATCTACTGCCCACAGACACATTGACTGATTGTCTGTTCCAACTCAATTTTCTAATCAAGATTGAGTTAAACTGAGCAATGATTGTACTGATAAACAATAGGAGTGTTACGGAACCCTGGAGTGGCTAGTAATTTACTGCATTCCTGGAAGGGTCACTCTTACTCGTGTTTATCCACAGTGGCTGCAGTAGCCTACAGTATATGTTTACCAGGAACAGATAGCCTACATGTTGACCAGGAAAATATCAGCTAAACACAGGTATTCACAGCTCTGGTCACTGGGACACTGTACTAGACTCAGGTATTCACAGCTCTGGTCACTGGGACACTGTACTAGACTCGGGTATTCACAGCTCTGGTCACTGGGACACTATACTAGACTCAGGTATTCACAGCTCTGGTCACTGGGACACTGTACTAGACTCAGGTATTCACAGCTCTGGTCACTGGGACACTATACTAGACAGGTATTCACAGCTCTGGTCACTGGGACACTGTACTAGACTCAGGTATTCACAGCTCTGGTCACTGGGACACTATACTAGACTCAGGTATTCACAGCTCTTGTCACTGGGACACTATACTAGACTCAGGTATTCACAGCTCTGGTCACTGGGACACTATACTAGACTCAGGTATTCACAGCTCTGGTCACTGAGACACTATACTAGACAGGTATTCACAGCTCTGGTCACTGGGACACTATACTAGACTCAAGTATTCACAGCTCTGATCACTGGGACACTATACTAGACTCAGGTATTCACAGCTCTGATCACTGGGACACTAGACTCAGGACTTTTTGGAGTGTAAAAATATTTGACCATTAAAACTCATATTTTCCCTAACCCCTAACCCTAACCCTTAACCTAACTCTAAACCTAACCCTATCCTTAACCCTAACCTCCAAAACCCTAACATGAAACCTAACCCAAAACCTAACCCTAATTCTAACCCCAAACCCTAAACCTAAACCTAAACCTTAAGGTTAAAATAGCATTTGGATAAATTCAGGACCTGAAAAAAGTCCTGCCTTTCAAAAAAGTTCTTGTTTTCCTACCTTTTCAGGACATTTGGGTGAATTGTTAGAACATTGGGATCCTCACAATGTAGGAAAACAAGTACACACACACACACCCTTCCCTCCTCTTTATTTGTCTGTTACTACAAAACATGATTAATGCTGCTTATACTATTCATCTCCTCTATTTGCAGTGCTCCAGAGGGCAAATGAGTGACATAAGAAGACTATCAGCACCAAGTATCAGTCCTCGGTCAGTCCGAATTGATGTAACTGCATCCTGCCAGCCAGCTAGACTATCAACAAGATTTCTATAGCCTCATCCAGCTCTTGAGGCACGATCACTACATTCCACACGGTGTTTATCGACACAGTGAATTCTCTGTCTGGACTCTGTCCAGGTCACTAGGGAGGCCTGGGAGCCAAGGCTGCTTCGCAATCCATCAGCCTAGACAACTGAATAGCAGAAATCTGCTTACAATGTCTTTCCTTAGGGTGATTAGGGAGATATGAGCAGCCAGTCCGACCCATTGGGCATTGGAGGGGTGGGGGAAGAGGTTTGTCTGTGATTCCCTGAAGAACAAGATATTTTTGACAGGGCACAATCAGACTGAATAGCCCATGGTGGGGTACAGGCCCAAAGTTACCAATCAAACCAAGGTTTTACAGTGATAGTTCACTCCAAGATAAAGGATTGGCACATACCAGCAGAAGATAACTCCAGCAGTGGCAATCCTGACTAGTCCCCAAACAATGTAATGGATCTCTCCGTAGAACCAATGTTTCAGTCAATAGACCTTCATCAGTGGCCAGGTCGTGGGTGCCAGTTTCGTGCCAGCCCTGGGAGCAGGCAGCGCAGTGCCTCTCCTGAGGAGGGGTGTGTCTGGGTTAGTCCAGAGGAGGAGGAGGGAGGATGGCTGGGCTAGTCTAAACCTGCTGGGCTGCATCATCCTTCTATTTTTAGACTGAGGGGAGCTCTGGGGCCCGCTGCTGCTCTGGCTTTTAGTGGCAAGAAACAGGGTAAGAATACATTAACGTGGTTAGTCATTGTGTTTCCATAGCAGCTGAACCAGCAGTGTGTTTCTCTACTGATGTCGTGATTCAGGTCCTCGTCCTAAGGTGTGTCCTAAAATGGCCACCGACATGTCCTCGTTCCCCACGACCATTGTTATCT